>NW_010390388.1:0-42559 GCF_000710305.1 Buceros rhinoceros silvestris | reverse complement strand
AACAACCGGGTTTGGACCTTCGGGGACCAGCCAGCATAGTGATCTATTCATAAAGGGCCAAATTCAGGAACCGACCTGCAAGACTTGAGTACACTGACTACACACAGGGAAGGTGGAGCAAGGGCTCAGAGGGGCTTCTTGGAGTTGTGTAGGACAAAAATCTCCTTCTTTCCAGCTAACTGAAAAGCAGGCACACCAGAGGGAAAGAATGGTGTAGTGGTTAGGGCTTTAACCTGGGGCCACTTCTCTAGACCATCAGAGACTAGGTCAAATTTATCTCCTGGGTCATTTTCTTTCTCTCCTAGGACAAGGGAAATACAGCTCAGCTCTCTCTTGACTTAACATTGGTAGCAATAGGAGAAAACTTCTGACGTCTTGGGATTGCAGAAAGTCATTGCCTAGATAAGCACCCTGAACACAGTCCCTCCTGCAAATGGAGGCAGTGCTGTGCAGGGCAATGGCTCTCTCGGGGCCCAGCACCTTCACAGAAGCATGCAAAGCAGCTGTAGGTTTTGCTTTTCCTGGCCATCAGCAGAGAAGACATGAGTGGTGGAGGTTGAGCTTGGCACGTACCTCAGTAGCCATTAGAAAATAGCAATTTTCTCAGAGCATCTTGGTTTGTGGTTTGCATTCAGCAGGTAAAGATTAATAACCTCCTGAAATGTGCTCCTGGCTCTCCTGTCACCTGGCCAGTGTTCTCGAATTTGAGACAGCATTATTCCATTTAGTCATTCATGAAGAGGCATCTAGGCTTGGGAAGCAACGCAAAACCTAAACTCTGTTGGCATTTCACTGTGTGCACCTGGACTGAACTTTTCAAGTCACTTAGCCTTCCAAACAACAGAAGGTACCAGAAAGAAAAGCCTGAGAATGACCTTGAAAGCTCCTGTCTGTGTTTCCATGTCTTTTGACTGCAGTTGGAGGTAGCCAACAGGCAGACTACTGGCTGTAGACACAGTGGAACTGACAGAGGAGTAACACAGTGACCTGAGATGCTCCTTGATTGCCCCTTTCTGCTGAGAGTTATAAAAGGATTCATCCAACCTCTTCCATTTTATGCACATGAAAGGAAGTTAAAAGGAGAAGGATATCAAAACATGAATAATTTCAGAGGCTTTTGAATATACTGCTCTGGTTGCTTTAATGATAAAGACAAACTGCTGAGTTTGCATAGATGCTTGATTGGAGGTAAAGAAGAGACGTGCTTGTTCCACCTTGTTTATGCAAGGTAGGAACCACCATCCCTTACAGCTACCAGAGTGCTCCCTATCTGCATGGAGAACAGAAGGTGCTTACTGACAACGGCCTGCTTTTGTGGACACAGAGACAGCTTGTGCTGCCCAGGGCTAGAGAGAGGAAGGGGCAATCTCATTGCATTTATAGGTTAGTTGAGTAAAAGGGAGCGATGTTTTAATTTTCCTGTAATCGCCAGCTGCCTGGGTTCTTGTGAGGGACCTGTCATTGCTTAGAGCTCCAGCAGGGATGCCCTAATTCAGATACCGCCCTATACTCACTAAAGGCGAGAGAGAACAGCTAGCACTGCAGAGCTGATATTTGGTCTTCCCTGCACTTGAATAGTTGACCTTTGACATGTCCAGTCCCACCAGGGCAGGTCACAGAGAGATACATTCATGGAGCACATAAACTACTGACGCCTAACAATGACGCTGTTTATGTCGGTATGGAGGACTGCATTGAGACCCAGTCTTTGCTTGATGTAGAGCCCGTGAGTTGGACAGGACAGAGGGTGGGAAGGATTGAGGATACTTCTCCTCAAAGTGGGTTGCCAGTGATCTAGCTGTCCTTTTCAGGACAAGGGTTTGTGAGTTCTCATTATGGGTTGCATGCTCTTAGCCTTGCCTTGACGATCTCAGACAATGGGGAAAGAACTTGCAATACCACACACTTCTGTGTCTCTTCTCAAGTCCTAGTATAAACTCCCATGTGTAATCCACAGCATTGGGTTACACGAATAAAAATCCAAGGGAGAAGGTTATTACATGGAGAGAATGAGATTTGGGTTGAACTCTGCTTCATATATGCAGGAATGATGTGTGGCTTCTGGAATTACATTCGTCTGGAGTTGAAAGCTCCTGTGTTAGATGTGGAGAAGTATAGGTAGTACCATTGCACTAATAGTTGGAGGCAGAAGGGGGAAATTTGTGAGTAGTTTGTTAACCCGAATGAACTGTGAACATGCATATGTAGGCAGGAGAGAGATACTTTCCTTCTTGTATGTGTTTCTCTTGAAGCAAGTATCTCTGCCTTTTTTTAAATCTCTGCTGTGGAAAAAGAAGTGGTTGGCAGTGAGAGATGACGGTGCTGTACATCCCCTAGAAATTAGTGTGGTGAAGAAAAAACAGCCAAAGCCTAAAAACGTTCCAAAATTTGTCATATTCTACAAAAGACACAGTGTACAGCTGGGAAGTTGCACCCTCCCAAATTCTTGTCTTCTACACCCTCCCAAGATGCTCTCCTGGCATTTTGGTTTCAGGTGTACCTGAAGAGGAGGAAAACATACCATGTCTAGACATGTCATAGCTTTAATCTCTTTGGCCAAACGAGTAGGTTTCAGTGGCAATTGCATGACAGAGGCACAGAGGGTTTTTATGCCCATGAGAATTTTATAGCTACAAAAGAGAGGTCTGAGGTTAAGGCCTCTGATCATGCACTGTCCTGCCTGGGACCAGAGAAGCCCCTTGGGAAGTACTGCACAAGCTCTAGGAGCAGGGCTCAGCCTGAACCAGGACCCTGTTGAGCTTACAAAAGCTAAGAAAACACAGCCCTGGTCTGTAGCATTCAGATACTGACCATTGCTGTCAGGAGGAGGGGAATGAAGCTGATCTCTGCCTTCTTTCAACACTTTAAGGACAAACTGAGGTGAGTTTGTGTGTGATCTGAATTGGCCTCCCTTACCCAGTATTTAGATATCCCTAGTAGGGTCTTCTGGGTCAAGTGCTAGTTGAAAAGAATGTTTATGCAGAGCTTCAACCCTATTTTCCTGCCCTGCTCAAGGGCTAAAAAAGAAAGTAAATCTGATTTCAGTGACTTGTGAACTGTGTTTAGAGGAACAGGTTTTGCATTTGGAGCTAATTCAGGAAATGTTTAATTTCTCCCCTTATTAGTGGTGTGTAATTTGTAACCAATCACAGTGGGGACACCTCTAATCTGATTAGGAAGCCATTCCTAAAAAGGGTCAGAAAGACCAACTCAGAAGGACAGGTATTTTTTGCGTGTGCTTGAACAGTGGTTCTACTATCTAAGTCCTTATACAGGCTGGGAAACATTGCTGCTCTCGAGTCTCTTCTCATTGGTACCCTCTTAACCTCTGAGGTAACCTCCGATCAGCATCTCAATGTGAAAATGCAGCTGCGGTTACTCGAACTCCAGGTCTTTTCACAGAAAACCTAGCCGCTTTGGCTCCGTATTGGCTTTTCCACTACTTTTTTTAACATAATTTACCTTTGGGAAACAAAACTGGTTATGGCACTGAGCAGCAGTGCATTTCTCTGCATTTCAGCTGCTGCTATCCTCATACGACATGTACACAAGAGCTGTCATGGGTTTAAATGGCATCACTTCGACCAGAGGAAGGTGCACGTTTCCCAAGTGCTGTCAACGCTCGGCCAAGGCATTGCAAAGTTAATAATGGAGAATAACTACAAGGTCTAGACGTGTCAGAAAGGATTTTCTTTAATGGAAGATCCTGTGTGTATGTGCCTGGGCTAAACAGCTTTCACTGTATGCTCTGTACAGAAATACCTTTCCTTACTCTCATACCTCTGTGAACCCTACTCCCTGATGCTGAGCTCCAAAAGGTTTCAGACAATCAGGGGCTGCTTTCAGTACTCTCATGGCACAGCATTTACTAGGACTTATTATTCTGGGCTAGAATTTACACTAAGAGCTCTTCGTAAGAGTGGGTTTATCCCTCAATGGCAGTTGCCATATACGACTACGGAGTAGCTGGTGTCCGGGGGACAGGCAGTACACAGCATTGCAGCTCTACTGATAGATTCTGCTTTTCAGAGGTTATCACAAGTATGTGAGTAAAAGTACGATCTTGACTCAGGGTTTGCACATGATGTATACAAGAAATAGCCTACGAGGTAGATGGGTTGCTTCAAACACGCAGGTTCTGTCTGTCAATGATCTGCATTTCATACCCTTAAGGTATGTCAGGCTCTGCCAGGTTTTAGCTTTGGATGATAGGAAATTCAGAAGTCAGTCACTAACAGCTACAGCTTGATTGCGTATGTACGCACAGAAACACACATGCTGAGGGAAACTAGAAAAACAGATCTAGAAAAGACGCTATTTATCTCGTTCTGTGTTTTCCTCCTTCTGGTGTGAGCACAGCTGGGAATCTCGCTCTGCTGGGTGTTGGCAAGGGGGCAGACAGTTCGTGCAAAGCCTTCTGCTGAAAGCGAGCTGGGAGTTCAGATCACAACTCCTCCACAGAGGTAACTCAGTGAGAGGAGCAGAGCTGGACTGACCTCACAACATGAGAAAATGAGGCTCAGTAAGTGATTTGGCTAAGAAGAAATGGCAGAAGAAAAGAAACTAAAGAAAGTCTCTTCTTAGAGGGGGGGATTTCAGTGGCCTATTTTCTACTGATCATTAGAAGATTAACTGCTGGTCATGTTCCCAGTTAGGCACTCTCAGAGCTTATTTGATCCTGGGCAGCAGGTTTATTTGCCTAATTTATTGTTGCTCTTAGACTTTTAAACTCAAATATAAATTAAAGGCTTTTGTTCTGTACAATTTAAAAGCATGTCTGGGATGTGGAGCCCAATATTTGGCTTGGCGTCATGTTCTAAGATGTATTTCAAGAGCTTCTGGGCATTACCAGGATGAGTTTTGGGCTGATGTCTCTTTTCTGAAGTATTGTGGTGCTTAATATTTCTGTGTTAAGAAGAAAGGTAACAGCCAGCTGTTAAGTAAGCACTGAGGAAGAGCAGTTGTTGTAAGGAGCCTGTTAGGCAAGCCAGTTGTTGGAGGGTAGCTTCTAAAACAGAACAACATTAGAAGTTTGTTTGTTATCACAGGTAATTTCTGTAAACATTAGGAATAATACTCCAATTTGGAAAGAAACACTTCTAAAGAGGTGGTGAGTATACAAAACAATGAGTTACGGTTAAAAGATCTGCTGATTATCCTCAAAGATAACTCAGAATGTATCTGCGTTGGAAGAAACTAACTCACCGTCAACAAGCTGGCCCTCAGAACATGCTAAGATAGAAATGTCTCCAGCAACACAGAACAAGAGTACTGTCCTTGCTGACGGAAGAGAAACAAGAATACCAAGTGTTTCTCAAAACTTACGAGTTTGTGCCGATTCAAGGTTTAATGCAAAATGGAAGTGAGCTCCATTAAGTAAGCTTGATTTTGGTGACAGAACTTTAGTGTTTGTAAGAGATCCCAACATTGAATCAAGGATGACCTTAACTTTGTATGTGATACTGTCTTGGATGAAGGGACTTGTGTGTCTACTGGATCAAGTACTGGCTTAGGACTTCACCATTTCAACAGTGGTTCATCACTGCCCTTGGTGTGCTGGCTGACCTAGGACAAGTCGTTTCAACTCCTCCGAATTTTGTCTGCGTTCTGTGGAACGCTCTGAATTGTGATGGATGGTAGTTGTACCCCAACTCTGTGGGGAGATTGTGGACAAGGAGATTGCATCCTCAAATCGCTTTCATCCAGGTGCCTCTACAGTGCAATGCCTGCCAGATTTCCTCAGCTCCTCAGGGTACCATCCCTCTTCCCTCTTTGAAGCTACTCAAGATCTCCTATCCCTCCAAAAAGATACTTTTGGGATGTCAATAATTGGAATATATTGTTCGTGGCCCTCAGGGAGTCTGACACAGCAGCTCTACCTTAAATACAGTGATCAGCCTGCAAAAGCCAACAAAATCCCACAGACCAAGCGATAACAACTGTTTCACTTTCTTAAATCTCCCAGTAATCTGAGGGATGAATGAGCTTCATAGCTGAGAATTGCTCCTAAGTACAAATTACTGGGGTTTGTTTTTTAATACTCGCACTTATTACAATTTTTTTTTTTTTAAAGGAAGTCTTTTCACAAGATTTGCCAAAGAACATAAAGCTTTGTCGTAACGGATCAGATCGCTTATCCTTATAAATCCAGTACCCTGTATCTGCCAGTGACGACTTGGCTCAGCTTGAGAATCAGCATGTACAGTACAGCTGGGTGCAGGCATGGATTTACTAGGGGCTAAAAGCCTCCATCCTTCCTTCTCTGTCATTACACTGACTGTGGTGGCCTGGTGTTAGCATCCTCCTCTTCATATTGTCAAGGCTGCACTGCCTCTGGTTGGGAAAGGCTCAGAGGAAGCAAGTAGTCTCCAACGAAGCACGGAGGCAGCCTGGTACTGAGAAGCTGTCCTCTGGCCAGGTAAGCAGGACTGGTCCTTCCTCTTCTTTCGTAGCGCTCAGAACTTCAAGGGAATTTGATACAGGGTTTATTGTATTATGGGTCAAGTTGGTTTTGAGGTTGGCATGGTAGGAAAAACAAATCTGAAATGTGGTGTGCAGGTCACAACCTTGCATAGCAACTGCTAAAAATAATAGGATGGATCTCATTCTCTGGGTAATCTGCAGTAAAAACAGAGATTGGCTAGAAGGTTCATCAGTGCTTTGAGCTCTGTCAGAGCACTGAGCTGTATTTCTCATGTGTGTTGGCATCACAGATACTTCCTCCACTTCCCAGAGATGATGCTGTGGCAACTAAAAAGGTGCCGCATGTAAGCTGAAGGGACGACCTTATGTTACTGTTCAGTGTTTCTGCACTAAGATTATTTAGACATTGGGTTTTTTTGTTTCATGTTAGAGATATACCATTACGAAAAACTAAGATTCCCGTAGCAGCAAGGGACAGGCAGTGCTGTGCAAGGCAGTGGGTAAAATACCGTTCCGAGGGAAGAAATCCAGCTGCCCTCTGCCATGAATAGGCCAGGTAACCTTGGGCCAGTTGTGCTTGGTTTCCATTTTCACCTTGTCAGGCTTTAACCCTGTGCCACAAGACAGTTGCATGCTGAAGGAAGAGGCTCAGCCTGCTATCATGGGGACATGTGGGAGAAAAAAACATCATTGACAAACCCTCATGTTTTGGATAGGAAAAAAAATATCCCGGTTGTGATCTGCTGCTGCATGCATAGGTCAGGGAAGGATTACCCTGCGGTTAAGGAAGAGGATTTTATCAAGGGACATGTTCTGTTCCCAGCTCAGCCACAGACTTCCTTTTGGACCCTAACACTTCATTCTTTGTGACTTTGTTTACTCACCTGTCTGATGGGAATAATACCGCCTACATCAGAGGCGAGTTGTGCTACTCTCTGTTGATGCACGTGGTGTTAGTTAGGAACTTTAAAATGCTTTGTGATCCACGGATTTTAAAAAAATGTGCTTTAAATGGTCAGGGCTGTTACTTGAGATTTTGGATCCAGACACCGTTTCACAAATCAAAATATGTGCTTTTATTTCTCACTGTAGAAGGTACAAAACGTCCAGTGGGCATAAGGTTGCACTTCCAAAAGCACATGCAGGTTTTGGACAGCCCAACTAAAATTCAGTTTAATTTTTAAGCTTTATATATATATATGTATCTAGTGTCCATAGCTAGTTTTCATGTTACTTTTATTTCATATTTACTGGCTGGCAAAATGCTCCTTTAAGTTTTAGAGTTTTTTAGATACCTGGTGTCCAGTACCATTTACTTCCATGTTGAAATACCATGTTTGGTATTTCAACTTTTACATTGCATCTCCCTTGGCTTTAGAGGACTAAATTATTCCTGTGCTCACTTCTCAGCTGAGATTTGGAAGGAGCTTCACATCTTTTTTTCTTTAAAGTCTTCATTAGCTCACTGAAAAATCCTTCAATGAAGACACCAAACAGGAAGATGCAAGCCTCAGTTCAGTAATCTTGTCTGATTTCAAGCTTGACATCAGTTACAGAATATGATTTTTTTCAGGAGACTTCCTGTGGTGTATAAGATAACATTTATGTAATTTATGTATAAAGGTATATAAAATAAGTTTAGAATAGGTTTCCTGAGGTCATGAGGAAAGCTATAGCTTCCAGAAGGGCCACCAATTTAAACAGCCTCATGGGTTTATAGTGGAGAGCAAGACCCTTGCCCCAAGTAGCAATAGAGTATTAAGTTGCAGCTCCATCAACCAGTGCCTTAAGAGCAGCAGTGCTTTATTGTGTGTGATGAGACCATTGAGCTGCTGCCCAGTGGGCAGGTCTGCCTGTCTCACAGGACCACAAGGCAACCTCTCATGAGCCTGCGGTGGTTAGACAAGCCCAGAGCTGGGGAGAAAGAGTCATGACCCAGCTGAGGCTGTCTTGACCAATGGTGAATCCAGCAGCCCTAGGCTGAGGCAAGTCATGTGATGCCTTGCTAGCATTTTAGAGAGAGTCAGGTAGGGAATGATTACCAGGGAAACCAAGGGCACTGTACGCTCCCTCTCTACTGGGATGTGGCCACAGCAGCAGCAGGCATCCCCTATTCCCTGCTTCACTGCTGGGACCCTCAGTTCACAGCACAGAAGCCTAGTGGCTCACATCCTACTGTGAGATGCCTTTCATTTGGGCAAGAAAGAAAGGGACCTAAATATGCTGAAAATATTGGGAAAAAGAAAGATCTCTTTAGGTTCATGTAAAGAAACTCAGGACCAAGGATCAAGTCCCTTTTTCATCCCATTTTTTCCCTTTCAGAAGAAAGCACATGACAAACCGCGAAAAGCAAGGATTTGCTACTCAGTGTAAGAGGCAGCCTTGTGCTCCAAGATTAGAAAGAGTGGAGCAACCATGTCACTTGGGCAGGGAGAGCCCTGAACATCACCACTTATTACACATTATGACAATCTGCTTGTTTGCTACAAAACACCCCCCCAAAACAAAACCCAGTTCCATTTGATTTCAGATCAAGACAACAGCAACTTCACAATCTTCATCTGCTATGAGTTTACCTCCATTCTTTCATGCAAGAACCTTGATCTTAAATCCTGGTAAAAAGGGAGCTTTGTGTCTTCCTTTCAAGTCAAGGATTAAGTGTAGGAGAAGGAACAAGGAGTCAAAGGGATAGCTCCACAGTCTCTTCTCGCAGCTGCTTTCTCCATGTCCTTGAGGACATAAGGAAAGCTTTATTTCTTAGAAGAAAAGTCTTGGTTCCTGCCATAGTTTTATTGGTCTAGTTCTAGAGTCCTGTTGGCTCATTTACATACCTACTCCATTTAAGACTTAAGAAAGCTTTCCTCCTCACCCCATACTATCTTAGGAGGCCTAAGGCTAATTTCATTAGTTCACCATACCTTCCCTCTGGCGTTTCTCAGATATGCAGGTGCATACTCAGGGTGGTGAACTAGCTAAGAAATCTCTGTGTAACAGATAGAATAAAGCATACAAAGAGAATAGCTAGAAAAAGAGTAAAGTAAATAAAGGAGGAAAACAAAATATTCCATCTAATTAGAGAGGAAAACAAAGAGGCTAACCTCAAAGCCTGTCCCCAGCCACTGCCCACACAGAACCATCAAAAACATCTTCCATAAGTGAGTACTCACTTTTTTTTTTCCTCCCTGACTCCCAAAGCCCAAACAAGCCACAGCCACTCATTTTATACTTCCTCTGGGCGAGTCATCCACCCTGGGTGAGGGTTTAAGAGCACCTTCCCCACAGGCAGGCTATGATCTTCATTGAGGGTCAACACCTGTATGGGGCTTAATTGCTCTTAGTTGTAGTTATGCTTGCTGTGTGACTATCAGAGGGCTGGTAGCAAAGGTGTTCTGCTGACTTTCTGCATAAATGACTTCTTAATACTTGGCTTTCTATTGCAGAGATTGCCTCTGCAATTACTGCTGTACTGTGGGAAAAAGTAGAGCAAACTGTTAGTGGGGGACAGGTTAAAAAAAATGGTGCATTAGGAAGAGAAGTAGGTATATGTGCTTGAACTGTGTAGGCTGCAAGGCATGAGTGATTTATGTAAAGTGGATGTTAGCTATAAAAGCTGTGGCAAAAATTTAGTTTGAGACTCTGATGTCTTTTTCACATCCTGGTCTAAAAGCTAGGCTTCTTTTTACTACACAAATCTATGCTCTGAGAAAGTGATGCTTAGTTTTCTTTCTTTTTTTAAAATCAGATGTTTTCCTGGGTGTAGGTCAATGTGTTGTCCTTTTGTTATTTCTTTAGCTAGTTTTGGGGTCTCTGAGAAGGGCTCACAACAGCTCCTACTTGAGCAGCTGCAGGGGTCCTTCGCTGACCCTCACCAGGGTGTGGCTGGAATGATCTGCTTTACCACCGTTATTTGTTGCCCATGCAAAATTAGTCAAAGCTACTTGCGTACTGCCCTTATATGTGAGAGACACTTCCTCGGGAGTGGGGACAGGAAAATGGGGGAGGGACTGGGGGTGGTGAGGGGGAGCAGGGGTCCATCCCTGTGGTGCACGCGTCTGGATGTGGAGGAAGGAGGTGAGGGAAGGGGGGAGGCATAGTTTATTGTGCTAAAGGGAAACAGAGAGGACTTTCTGCCGGTGCTTATTGACACAAGCCTCGGCAGTGACTCCAGGCTTCCCCACCGGCTGTGAGTGACGGGATGAACAGGCCAGTGTCTTGTTCAGTGGGATCTGGTGCAGACAGACTTCTTGTGGAGGGATGGATCCTCCTCAGGGAGCTGGTGAGAGGACAGAAATACAGCATCCTTTGGCTGACAGTCTGCCTTCAGGGGACAGACATTCTAGAAAGGCTAAAACTATTAAATTAGGGGCATCTTCCTTAAGGAGACACCTTTGAATTCTCCTCAAATCCAGCTGTTGGTGGTCAAAATAAGAGCTATTTCTGTCTGGGATGTTCCTGTGGGATACAGCCAGCCTCAAGCTCACATCCATGACCGGTGTCCCTAGTGTCCAGGCTGTCTCCTCTTCGCTGATGCTGCTACTGGTTAGGAGTGACAGGAGTGGATTTCCAAGCAGAGCAGCTCAGGCACAAGGCAGAGGGTGGCTCATCTGTGATGTGCCATATTGGTCTGTGAGCTGGTCCTGTGCAGGTGGCCCGTGAAGGTTGAGCCCGTTCAGAGGACCTGAACCTGAGCCACGAGTGCGGCACATCCTTGGTACGTGCTGTGCCCTGCGAATACAGCCAGAGAGTGCTGTTGTTCATTTCATTGTAATTTAGGTAAGGATTTGTATTTTTATTGTTAGAAAAGCCCCCAGAAGGACCCTATGTGCCCTGACAATTTATCTTTCCCATTGTGAACAATAAAGGTGCCATTATAGATTCAGAAGGGGGTGTGAAAATCTTAGTACAGTTGACTAAGGCAGAGAAATAAAAGTCCTACAGGACTTGGCTCTTGTGTTATTGTAGGAGTTTTCTTTGAGTAAATAGCTTCTGGTGAATGGCTGGAAGGCCAAATTGCACTGGTTTGTCTCTAGATGCACTTGCATGTATATCTTGAGAGGAAGAAGGGAAAGGAGGGAGTATTTGTCTATGGATGAGCAGGCATAGAACATGTAGTGAGATAGAGAAGGATGGGAAGTTGAGGAAGTTAAGATAAAGGGGAAAAATGAGAGAGAAAGCTAGTGCTAAAAGAAGGTGATGGGGATGTGGGTGAATGAGATGTAGATCAGCTGGAACTTTCAGGAAGGGTTTTGCCATTAAGAGTGGTGCTCTTCTGGCTGGGCAAAGATATTTGGAGGTGTGAGTAGATCTGGCTACAGGTCTTTGTGTGTGGGAAGATTTCTACATTCAGCTCAAAGGACCATTAATAACAAGTCCAATACCTTTTTTATGACAGGTCATTGACAATGACAACCCATTACTTCAGTGGAGAAACCCGTAGTGGTTGGGTGGCCAAAGCATATTCTCCAAAGACTCGGCCAGCCTTGTTTGTGAAGAGATGAAATGATGTTCCACCTTGGGAGCTGAATGGTTGATCACACCCTCCTTCTCAAATGTGTACCTATGATGTTGTCCAGATTTTGCAGGCATTAGAAGCTATAGGGTGGCTCCTTAAGGGGACCTCAGGCAGGCAAAGGCAGGATGAGAGCAGCTGATGGCTTGGAGAATTTCCTTGATGGTGGAAAAATACAGGCAGCTGCCTTTCAAGGATAAATGATCCATTGCTAGAGGTAAACTCGGGTGCTGCCATCCCTGTGAACTTCAGCTCTGTGAATTAGGACCAGTAAATATGTTGCTCTGCCAAGGTCTGGGCTAATTGAGGGAATGTCCAATGTTGTTAGTTGACCTTGAGGGAGCACAAGTCCCTTTAGAGTAGCAGAGTGCTATAGGTATTTAAGGTCTGGGGTAACTGAGGTTTTGCTGTAACCGACTTGGAGCTCATGAATGTGCTAAAATGCTACCCTGAAGCCACAGGCGTGTGGAGAAAACCCCATTGTATCAAAATTGTGGTTAGACAGGACAGTCAGTGAAGGTCAGCAGAATACAAGGCAAGTACTGTGTGCAGGAGGAAAAAACCCCACGTTTTCTGGCAGCATGAAACTGAGACCAGGCTCTTTGTTTATGGAGGGAGCCATCTGCAAACAGGGAAGAGCTGCCAGTGATAGGAGAAGCTTTTCTGATGCACAGCAGGTGCTCCTCAGACCCAAGCGAAGAAAGAGGCAACTGGGAGGACATTTTTTCCTGAACGTTGTGAACTAACAGAAGACAAACAAGTTTCTAGGTCTGTAGGAAGTAGCAGGAAAATAGATTACTGCACTGGAGTAAGCCAAAGATTTGAGCCACGTGGTGTGGGGTGTCCAGGGGTCATGCAGTGGGAAGACGCGTGTGCAGGGAGTTGTGTGGTGGATATGGTCATGATCTTGAGCTGAAAAAAGCTGCAGAGCAAGGAAGGGCTTTTCTGGGTGTGAGCATCAGGGTCATGATTCTTGCGGTGCACTGCATCCTACCCACCAAACAGATTTTGGCTAGTTATGGGTGCTTTGTGCTGGACTGCTTCACAACTGGATTTGTTCCTTGCACAGGGAATATTAGTATTTCTAAGTAACTCTCCTAGTAAGAGCAGGAAATCAAAATACTTGCCAAGGAGATGGAAGATGCAGTGAAATGACAATTTCAGCAGAGTTTGTATTAGTTCAGTGTATACAGCCTAAGCAAAACATTTAGATTTGACAGGATAACATTATTCTCATGTGGAAAACAATTCCTAATGAGACATGCCAGTCTGCTGGGACTAGTAGATTTGAAACTGTTTTAGTTTTGGTGCTGTGGATACGAAAAGTAATTTTTGAAAAAATGCAATTAGGAAATTTATGTTTTTCCTGCTTACTTACACTAGGTGAGAATTTGGCTCAGACAGCAGGTCACCGTCTAGTCTTATGGGGGATTTGAGACTGAGAGTGTCGGAGTACTGGACATGTTCGAATTAAGGCCACTTATAGCCTAAACCTTGAATCCAGTAGTGCTTTGCAGCTGCAGATAAGGATGAGGTCATACGCCAGATTGTGGTCTCCACAATACATCATTACCAGGATAATCACATCTGCAAGAAGGACTGTTAGCGTCATGCATTATTGAATGAGATCAGGTACTTGTATTTCTGAAATAAGTCCAAGACTCGGTAATTTGCCTGCTTATTAGTTTCCAAGGTGAAGTTTGCCAAGAGACCATTACCAGGAGTTATGTGACTTGACAGGGAAGGCTCAGAGGACAGTTTGAACCCTGTGACAGACAGGCATGGATTTTTGCAGTCAGTGGGCTATTGGTCTAGTTAAAAAATGATGGTCTACAGACATCTCCTTTCTGGGGTATTTGCTGTATCTTTTCCTTAAGTGCCTGATTTCCAAATGCAGCTATCTCTGATACTGGCACTAAGGATCAAATCCCACTGGTTTATTTGGATGCATTTATTAAAAACAAACAATCCTGGTACTAAGAGAACTTCATGTTTTGATTTTTCATTTGGTGTCACTGGGGAATGTCTAGATGCAGGCAAATGCACTTTGTCACTCTGCAGGCTCTTCTGCCTGTCCTCAAGCTCGAGACAAGGCGTGATGGCTTTCAGCATGGTGTGCCCAGCAATATCCTCACAGCCAGCATTCATTTTGGAGCTGGCTCCTTTCTAGCCAGTTTGGAGCATGAATGAAGTGCAAGGCCACATCAGCTGGCAAATTCCATCTAGATGTTCAGAGACAACTGTGTTTTTGTAGATTGTGACCCCACAGCCTGAAAAATGGGGTTTGGGGTTTACTCTTTATAGCAGGCATACAAAGGATGTCAGACCAGAGCAGGGAGACTGAAAATTGGATTCCCAAGCTTGGGCAGTTGAAGTAAAACCTGCCAGGAATTGTCAGTTGTACTGGCTGTTTCAGCTGTGATGGACAACTTGAGTCCTTTTTAGAGAAGTCCTGGGTGTTGTTTTTTTCCCCCTTCTTTCAAATCTGAACTTCTAAGGCATCCTAAAGGGAACACTTCAAAATGGCTAGACTGTCTTCAGGAATGTAGTCCTAAAATCCATCCTGTGGGTCTTAAATGAGTGGCTGGAGCTGCACAAATTCAGAGGTCCAGCCTTTTGCATAACTGGTGAGCCTTACTCGGGAATTAAGCCCATCACTTTGTTTTGAGTTATATCAGAGTGTTTGGAAAGACTGAAGCCTTGATTCAAAAGACTGCTAGAAGGAGGATGTACTCTGATGCCAGGGACAGGAGCGATACCTTTGATCGCCTCCACTTCCTTCTCTTGGAAAGCTGCAGTTGTGGCATTTGGTGTCTTACCAGAGTCTCAAACTATTGGGTTTTGGGAGCTGTTTTGTGGCCTGGGAGAGGGGTGGCGTATGGAACAAATGTTCTGCATTCAGTTGTTCCCCTGGGTTTCAATGCAGGCTCAGCACACCAACAGATCTAGACAAAGGAACATCATATTTCTGAATTTTGGGGTTTGAAAACCTATTAAAGACACTTTCCCACTCTAATGTACAAGAATTCTTGAAACAAAAATAAGTTCCTGTCTCTGCCCCTTACTCAGAGCTGTAGAGATGCAATCAATGCAGTGGTCATCCCCTTGCCAGAAGTAAAAATATCCATGGTGGGGTTTTATTTCCATCTTCTGGAGACCTGGGATAAGCAACACGTGATTTGGTGCTGCTGACATCTGGCAACATCATTCCTATTTACTGTAAACACGAGTCATCGCCCATGGAGTATTTTATTGCTTGTGGTTTCCATCTTGTTGTATGCAGCAATTATGCACATGGTGCAATCTTTCCATGTCAATAAAAATGTTTCTTTCTCAGCAAGGAACATAGAATAAACCCAGCAATTCTTATGGGCTACTGTGCTGAGTTAAATGGGATGTGATGGGGAGGAGCGCTGCAGGGGGCATGGTGTGGAAGGCAGGGTGGCTTTCTCCGTTGGAGTCTCATAGGTGGGACTCATGAACTCAGGGGCAGTAGACACAAAGTTCATGTGAGTGATAGCTTCTCCAGCCTGTGGCTAAGAAAAGGCCTGACAGCTTTTGTTTGCTTTATTGGCAAAATTTGTGCAGCAGGACACCTTATGAGTGCTGCTGGAGACTTTTCCTTCACGCTAATTTCTGTTTCTGTCTTTATATATTTTTTTTTCCTGGTTATTCAGGAGTTTAGAGATGTTTTTAGTAAAGAATTCATGGGACAATCTTCAAAAGGGACCACAGCCAGGGTGGAAAAGCAGCGTTTTAAATTATTGCGAAAGCTTGGGTGATGTCACTTAGGTCCAAATCTGCAAGTTGATTTAAACCTCTTATTCCTGCTTAGGTGCCCTGCTTTCCCTTTGGAGTTAGACATCTGAAGGGCTTTATGATAAAGCATTTCCCACTTCATTCTTCCTTTGACATATTGGGAAACAGAGTGCAATGTTTGCTTGCTTTGGTGGGAGCATGAGGACATTAGTCTGGGGCTCTAGACAGTGGGACTAGTCTTAGCAAGTGATCTAGTCTCGCTCTACAGTTGCTGGTGAAGGACAGGCCCTTTTAGTGGGTGATTCATCTCCATGGAAGACTGGTGTCTGAGATATGTGGGAGGAATCACTCCCTGGAGGTGCCAGCTTCTTTCCACTGGCTGTCAATGGAGCCTAGCCAAAGAGTTTAGACTAGGCGCCTAAGTTTTAGGCAGCTAATGGTATGGGAGATGAATTTCACCCCCAGGAACTTTGGGTGGAATTTAAGCTGTCTGAAAATGACAGTTGTGCAAGCAATAATAAACAGTGTGTAGTTCCATATCTGGAATCTCCTTTTAAACAGGGGCATGCAAATCAATTAGATAAAAATCTGAATTTCCTGCCCAAACATGAACAGAATCTTCTCTTGGATTTGATTAAAATCCCCTTTACCCTCCGAACTGTATATATCTCCTGTTCTGCCACACAAGCAACCTTTTCCTTGTTTCACACAGGGATGAGGATGCATGAGACTTGGCTTGCTTTCAGAGTGTCTCATCTCTGGACATCCCTGACTTGGCCAGGTTGGTGAGAGTCAGTCCTGGGAACCTTCTGGGAAGAGCCCAAAGATCACACTGTGGCATGATCCTTGGCTCAGCACTGCTGATCGAAGTGCTCCAGATAAGCAAAGATGTAGATAAGCACCCCAACTCCTGAGTGCTTATCCACACCAAACTTTTCAACATTTATCTGCATTGACTGTACATGACTTTGCCCTTAGCAACGGAGATTACACCCACTTGTTTCTTCTCCACTTCCAGTGGAGGAGCAAGAATCTACTTGAAGACAAGTAAAACACCTTAGGCTTTTAGGTTCCCACACCTTTCTTTTTCAGAAACTAGTCTGATGTATTTCTCACTGTAGTCACTACCTGAGAAACTGCAAATTCAGGTAGGGGTGCCAGGCAGCTCGATGTGAAGTCAAGTGCTCCTTGACTGTACTAGAATGGATGGGTAGGCCAAGGCATGTGGGTCTCACTTTGATCAGCAACAGTTAACAGTCGCCCTCAGGGATGGAACTGTAGGCTTGTGGTACCTGCTCTTGTCTGATGCATCTTGGTTCTACTGGCTGCCTGCAAAATGGAGGACTTTATCTATTTGTTACTTGTTATTTTTCATCTTCCCTTCTAACCTTTAATGTTTGTGGGTCTTGGTTTTTTTTTCCCCTCTTTCTCTTGAATCCCTGGAGTTAAGAGGATAGAAGCGACCCCACCCATTGCTCCCTTTGGTGTTGTGAGAATGCTCAGGTGCCTTGTGGTTCTGTCTCGCTCACTCACTCAGGGTAAAAGCAGCGTTTGACTTTGGGTTGGGAAGTATTTTTCCCTAAATTAGACTGACAGAAGCCATTCTTGTGTTTTGTGTTTCCTGTGTAGCACAACAGCCACTGTCTCTGACCAGTAAGCATTATCGCCTAACAAATTACCTGTTCTTGCAGGATCTTGGGGTTTCTTCTTTCTGTCTGTAGCGCATTATGGGGTTTTGTGGCTTTTGGTTTTTCAAATTAAAGATTTTAAGTTGTTATAGATTATGTGGAAGTGTTTTGTGGCTTGTGGTGTGTAGAGTTATGTGGAGTCAAGCTTGGTGGACCTTTCTGAATAAGTGTTATTATACTTTGAATACGAGGGGCTGCTCATGATGAACCAGGAGATTTCTGTGTTTGAGTGCAGGGGTTCTTTGGCTTCTCCATTCATTTGGGCACATATGAGTGAAAAATGTTACTGCACTTTCTTTCAGAAACTGCCTTAATCTTTATATTTATGGGGAATTCAAACTGTCCAGAGGTGCTAACTCACCAGGCAGCCTTAGACATTCATGTTGTCTCATTCGTTATTCATAGATGGAGCAACTCATTGGCAACGGTATAAGAAGCTTCAGTTCTTACCTGGAAGGTCACCTCTGAAAAGAGGCCTTTCTTTTCCCAGCTATCTCTCCCCTCAGCCTTTCCGTTAGCGAGGACTGGGCCAAGAACACAATTTTTTTTTTCAGAGAAAACTGAAATAAAAGCAGTTACACTCATAGAAAAATATAGTTTTATTTATTAAGAATTAAAAAACACATGTTGGATGTGTTCTGTATACATATTATGCTGTACATACTAAAAGGCTTCCATTCTACACCCTTCTTCCCCCTCTTCCTTTGCAGTAAATATTCTGGCTTCAGTCCCTTTTTTGATGGGTTGGAGAATTCTGATGCAAACAATTTATTTTAATCCCATGAAGTGTTAATTTTTTACACCCCCCCCACGTTTCATCCAACATATTTTGATTAAAAACATTTCAACTATCCCTACTGTCAAAACTGCAGGTACAGATGGCATCAATGTCTGTGCACAGCAACTTATTTCCTGGAATCCTTTGAATGAGCATCAGGTGGAAAAACCTTTGAGCTCTGGTGATGTGACCTGCCTTCGACCATGGTGTCTAGAATCAGTGGGTCCATATCCTATGAGTGACTCAAGTTTGGCTATATTTACTTTTAAAGTATTGGAACAGTTTTCTGAGTAAATGAAAACTCTCCTTGGCACAACGTGAGAATGAATATTAGAATCTTGAACATACACCTTAAAAATAATAACTTAAAAATAATAACACAAAATTGTGTGTTTTGTTTTACTTTTCCTTGGAAATAAGACCAGACACATCCAGAGAGTTTGAAGGGGAAGGGTATGAAGGAAAGGTATGAAGAACATTACAATGACATTATAAAAAATAGAACTGTTTTTCTCCTGGACCATGGCTTGGGTTGGAGGAGCACCCTGGAGGTCTCTAATCCAACTTCTTGCTTAAAGCAGGGCTAACTTCAAAGTCAGCACTGGTTGTTTGGAGCCTGGTCCACTTAAGGTTTGGAAATCTGCAATGAAAGATTGACAAGGACCTCTCTGGACCCCTGTTCCAGTGCTGGACCACTCTCCCTGTGAACATTTTTGTTTCCTGATGTCCAGTTGCAACCTACTTTGGGCTGTTTGCGCCCATTGCCTTTTGTAATTTTTTCCAGGCACCTCTGGAAAGAGTTCAATTCCATCTTCTCTATAACCCCTCTCTAGGCAGCTCAGGTTAGCTCTCTGCCTTTGCTTCTTGGTACTAACTAAGAAATATTGTAAAAAATCTCACCAAAGTACCATGTATTGGTTTACAAAACAGCAACAAACCAAACACAATTTATTAAACTGGACTGGCAGTTTTGTTAGTAATTTTTACAGGAGAGCAAAGTTAGTCGATAAGTTAATGCTTTCATGAGTCCATTTCTTCATGTTTCTAATGCACTTTTCAAACTGAAAAAAAAAAAAAAAAGTTCCATAATACTTATCCTAACCAAACAGAAGTTCTGACCTCTCTGCTGTGACCTCTAAGAGCAGTATTTGCGAAACAAAAGTGACCAGAGATGCTAGGCACTGGTAAAAGTTAGTGGTCAGTTGGCTGTGCAGATGTGGCCACATGTCTCTCTTAGTTTCGATTTCAAGAAACGTGCTTGAGTTGCTGTTGTACAAGTGACAATAAAATGAGAGCTTCTGGAAGTCAACATTTCCCTTCTTTTGGGGACAAACTTGCAGCAACCAAACACGCACTTGGGTCTGTGTATGGAAAATATGAACAGCACTCATGAACTTGTAAAGTTGCTTCAGCAAGTGGAGCCTAACCAGCCCAACCAGACACTTGCACAGATGTGGGAGGTTGGTAGGTGGTGATGTTTACCCACTTGGCATATGGTACTGCAGTATGTCTGCATTTTGATGTGTGGATCTTCTGTATGCAGACTTCACCCTTCTGCCCTGAGCTCAGGAGCAGTTCCTCTGCTGCTGTATGTGCCTGCAAGACCCAAGGAAATCAGCTGGGAACTTGCCCTAGTATTTTCCATTGTCTTTCCATGGGGTAAGAGCAACTCTTTCCTAGGTATAAAATCAGCAGCATTGAGGAGTGCTGAGGTACTCAGAAAAGCTAAAAATGGCCTCCTCAAATGCAGCTGGATGGTGGTCAGAAGGATCTATTTTTACTTGACTTGCGTTTGCGCAGAGGCATCCATGCATGATTTTCTGTTGTTCCTGGAGTCTTTCAAGCATATGGCAAATAGACTTTCAATGGGTTGGAACCTATTGCTTCAGGAAATGTTGTTACAAATTGTTTTTCCACTGCAGTACATCGAGAGTTTTTCATGCCACCCCCAACATACGCTCTGAAATCCAAGTGGTCTCCAGAAGGGAGTGGCCAAGAGGTTTGGAGGCGATGTGAAACCCATTAGGCTCGCAGAGAAAATGGTAAGTGCATCACAAAAACGTGTCAGAGTACAGAAAAGCAGGGGCTGTCACTCAGAATACAGTAAAACCATGTTTCTCTAACTAGGTTAGTTTACATCTTGTGGTATGTAAAGAAATAAAAATTACTTAGATTGCAATAAGCCATGTTTTTCTAACTAAATAGATTGGCTTACATTTTGTGGCAGGCAGAAAAAAATGTTGATTAAGAGACTGGGTTTTTTTTCTTTTTTTTAGTCCCACTTGCTCAGCTGGAATTCTGAAATTCTGATGTCTCTATTGTTTACTGATAATCTCTGGCTATAGCTGTCTCTGGGGAATCTTCTTTTTTGGCTAGCTCGTCTCCTTAGATGCTTATGAACAGAAGTTGCCCATAAACACCTATGGGAAAAGTATATTTTTCTTCAGCGATCACTCTTCATCCATTACAGCTGTTCTCCATCTCTCTTGAACCTCAGCCTCACAGGAACCTTTCTATTATGTAGGGCATCTCTTGACCATGAGATCCTTTTTACTCCATGTCAAGTGTTCTCATCTGTTTTTCCTGGGAAAACTTTGTATCTGTTTCAAGAACCTCTTTCACAAAATGCATCCATTTATGATGTCAAGGTCTCATCCATTTTTCCTCCCAAATAAAAAAAACCCAACTATATGGGCAGAGATCCAAGGTTTCCGGTGTGTTTTCCATTTATACCAGCTGGCAGATCTCATTTAGTGAGTTGAAAACATGAGGAATTGAGCTGAATGCCCAGCACAGCTAACTGCCATAGGTAGGACTAACACAATGGAAAAGAGGGATGGACTTCTGGTGCGTGGGAGACATGCAGAGAGCTTGAACAAAAATAGTGTTTTACTTCATGGAAAACCTCTAAATCCACAGTTCTGGAATAGGATTTGAAGGATGAGATCAAGGCATCAAACTTTGATTTAAATTTTTTTGGGGAAAGAAAACATATCTCCCTCCTCTGCTAGGCTAAAGCATCTGTTGGCTTTTGTGGAATCACGCTTGTGACCTGGGTTTGGAGGAAGGCAGACAGGGGACTGTTGGAGAATCAGAGTTTTGGTTCAGGTGATACTCTGTTAACCGAGCACTACAGAAAACTTCGCTTTTCCCTCTGAAGCAGCTGGTACTGGCAGTGACACAATACTGGATTTAGAGGCACCACTGTTTTGATACTATCTGTCAACTCCTGTGTTTCCACAGGTTGGGGAAAACCCCCCCAGTCCTCTCCTACGGTTTATGCAGACTCAGAAATAATTACCTCCTGGCAAGTTGTGGTGCCTCCAGTTGTTCTTTGTAGCTTGCTGAAATGCTGTCTTCTGGGAGTCAGCTTTGTATAGACAAGGTATGCTCTGCACATTAGCATCTGCTGAACACAGTAAGATGGGTAGCCACTGGTCAAATTCAAGAAACTCAGAAAAGCAGGTACTCAATTTGTACCCCAAATGAAGAGCAGGCAGAGTAAAGCTGACTGACATAGCAAGGTATCTCTGTGTGGGTGAAATAATTAAACAAACTAGAAGAACAGATCTACCTTGAAAGCCTGCTAGAGTCAAATTGAAAGCAGATGGAAGGCATTTAGAAGAAATTGAGGCTGGCCCAATTGCATTCAAGCAGATAAAAGACTTTGCTAAAGAATATATCTTCCACTTAACACAGGGAGGAAGTCCTACAACTCATGTGGGCTTCAAGTGATGACATATGGTTCAAGTATCATGGTCCTCTTCTGAGAACACAGCACAAAGGCTTGTCACCACCCCAGTGAAATGTTCAGAAGGCTGTGACAGGGCTGAGTCTGTTCTCTTGAAGCAGAGAGCAGAGCCAAGCGCTCTGATGACGACAGATGAATAGAGCAGATTTTGGTTTTTTAAGGGAAACAGCTTGTAATTAGAGGCCTTGAGCCCCTCACCCATAAAGGATTTGTCCTTATATTGCATAGATTTGGGACAGGTGTTTCAACTTACTGAAATCCATCTGTTGTCTCCAAGTTTCATGAAGGAAGAACTGGCCGTGGATGTCTTCAGATGCCTGTTTCTTGGTGTGAAACTGGCTTCTCCATAAACACACGCAGCAAAATAAACCACAGTGATGAAGAAATCCTTTTTTCCTTTATTCTTTGCTTTTGTGAGACTGTAAAAAGTGTGTGTCCTCTTCTTACAGTTTATTAACTCTTCCAAGTGCGTGAACCACTTTGGGGATTATCAGCAAGTCTCTTTGTTGAAACAGCAATGTTTGTGACAGTTGCAAAATGCTTGTGGATAACCACTTCCAGATTTGAAGACACCTGCTGGTGTTGAAATTAGAGCCAAAATGTGACAATCATCTCATCATGGTGCACAATCACAGTACGTGTGTCATGAGATGTGAAAAACCTCAACTTTCAAAGACGAAATGAACCCCAGACCTACCTGTAATCAAGACTCCCTCCTCCACCCCCATTATTCCTGGCCCTAATTAATAAGAAAGAAATTTTAAGTCCGCATAAGGTAGTTGAGGGTGTGTGTTAGTCACCCCCAAAATAAACAGGGAAATTAATTAAAATAAAATGATTCATTATAAATTATTCTCCCAGCTACATTCATAATGATGTGAGAAATATTCCAAATACTATTAGAAAAGCACTCCCTCCTCCCCTAGTATTTCTGGCACCTCTAGAAACAGCAAGTGCTGAAACTCCCACATGAGGGATGTTTCCTGTGAGCTGTAGTGCCAGATTGTACCTGTATTTTTGGATAAGTGTTTGAACATTTGCCTGCTTGTGGAAAAAGAGCCTGAAGCCTGAACTTTTCTGAGGGTAGCTGTTACCAGGTGGATCCCCTCATTTCTGTGCTGGGGCCAACCACAAGTAGTTAATAGGAAGAAATGAGAAGCGATGCCTAGAAAGGGTGAAACGTGAGGTAAGGCAGTTGATGGAGAACCGTGATGAAGGTTGCAACTCTGCTTAACTCCTGGAGATCAGAAGAGTCCTTGCATTGATTTGACCTCTGGCTTTTTTAAAGGGCAGTGACTTCTTCCTTTCCCATTGGGCTTTTGGCTACACAACACAGCCTGTCACATCAAGTCTTTCTACTTGCATATTGTGAAAAACAAAACACGCCTCCTCTCCCCTCTAAAAAACCAACCCGCGCACCCACTCCCTCCAGTAACTGCCCGGGTCTCCTAAGGTGCTCTGAGAGAGTGTGTGTGTCTGTCTGTCTGCTACACATGTGTTTAATTCACATATTTTCTACTGGAAGGGATGTGAAAGTGTGAGTTTAGAATTTGAAACAGAACGCTTGGGGTTATAAAAATTTGGCTTGGCTCAGAAAGGCTGTGTGTAAGCAGAGATTTAATTGACTTCTGCTGCCTCCGATGGGTCTCTGCCAGTCATTCAGGCTAGATCGACGGGCTGTCACGTAATCTCTGTGTTGGGGGAGTTGGACCAACAATTCCACACACTGGGCATTTATTTTAGGCATCCCAAGGGGATCCTGGAGGACCAGCCCCCAGATCTGTAGCCTTGCTTGGGACACTCTTTGTGAGAAAGTCATTCACCTGCCTTGCCTTCATGACTTTATTGCCACTGTTCAATTTGCAGCCGTTGCTTTGTCTTGCTACTTTTTTCTTTTGCTGTTTTGTCTTGCAATCTCCTTTCTCAAACTGCTAAATAAACACTCCACAACAGTGGTAGAAGTTTCTGAAGAGTGGGCCTACCAAGTGCTATAGGAGAGATTTGCAGTGCTGCTGAAGGTGGAAAACAGTGCCTGGTAATGTCGCATTGACTTAAGCAACGAAAAGGAGTTCAGCAGAGAAGCCTGATGAGTAATCTCTGTTGAATTCATATGGGAAGTTTTATAATACCTCAGAATTGTTTAGCAAGACCTTTACAGAGTCCTTTTCTGCTTAAGGTGGTCTTCATGTCCTCAAGCTCCTCAGACGTTCTGGTCCTGCATTAGTACTGTCAAACTCCGCAGTCCCTCCCTGCAGGAAGAGTATAAGAAGTGGTTTCAAGCCAAGCTGGAGGTCTGGGCTGGGGTACGTGTCTGCAGAGGAATCCCTCCAAGTTTACTGAGGCAGTTTTGCCATTCACTGAAACACGGTGTTCATTGAAAAACAATGTTCCACCAAATGAGTGAAGGGGAAGCTTGATTCTCCTTCGTTTCTGTAAGACCAGGGATTTGGCCTGGGAATTTTGTTTATTGAAGCATTGAAGGAAAGTCTGGCTGGCCCCATCTTTGTACTATCTGAACTCTTTCCAAGTTTTTGAGGGTGAGGTTGCGAACTAGTTCTCAGGCCCTTTGTAATTTCTCACCCTAAAAGTGGTATGACAGTATTTTTTGCTGTGACACAGTGGGATTTGTTTTTACACAGTGGTAACTCACACATTGTAGTTATGTGCAATAAAATTACAACAGTGCGTTCTAGCAGTGTAACTCCCCAAGATCAGACAGGGACACCCAGAGTACACAACTCATCGTCTCGTAGGGGAAATAGCAAACAGCCTGGTCTGAGGTTGGGGTTTTTCAGAGGTATTATTTGTTAAAAATCTCTTAGTACCTTAAGATGTTATCACAGTCTGTTGAAGGGTAAAAGTTTTAACACCGTTATCCCATATTGTGGGGAAAGCCTTAGTTGGTGCACAGCACTTGGAAGTTTCTATGAAAAATATATCACGTACATGTGAAGAAACAATCAGAGGGAAGTGGAAGGGGGAACTTTTATACTTAATCTTGAAAATGGGGAAAGTTGATGCCATGTTTGCTGGGTGTACAGATGACTAAAAAATGTTCATTTACTCATTGTGGAAGATAATCGTATCACTTTTATTTACTCTAAAATGTTGCTATTTGAATTGAGGAATTGCTACAGTTTTCAGTTTATCTTTTCAGTTTAAAAAGGGGCCTTTTACTTTCTTTTCTTTTAAAATAATTTGATTTCTAAAGATTAAAACCCAAACCTTTTTCTTAGAAAATTGGTTTTCATTACTGATTTTAATTGTCCCAGTAACTTTTTCACAGTATATGAGGTTTTGGTGAGAAATGCCCCTTTTCGTGAAAATACTTCCATGAAAATACATTGCCTAACTCCTCTTTGGCTCGTCTGTGTTTGTGCTGGGTGTGGTCAAATGATCACAAGATTGCTAGATAGCTAAGGTAAGTGGGATGTGATTTTTTTTTTTTTTAAAGCTACTAGGGGAGTTTGTTACTCCTGTGGAATTAATGAGGAAACATGTGGACTTTGAAAAAAGCAAACACTGGTTTCCCTGCACTTTGACACTTGGTGGGAGGGAAGTAGCCTTCATTTACTTCTACTGGAAAGGTGCTTATGTTGCACAAAGAAGGCTTCCCCATCCAAAATTAGACAGGAATATCCAAAACAACTGTAGGAAAACTGCTTGGTCAGGAAATGAACAGACATTTACTTCTTGTTTCACCAGTTAATAAGGATATTTTAGGGGCATTCCAGCAGGGAAATCCTCTCTTGCAAGCATGAATCTTAGGCAAGGTTCCTCAGGGTCCCATGAACCTCTCAGCAAACCTGACTCCATTTGGAGACACAAATGCAGGAATGAGCTTGACCTGCGGCTGGCCTGGAATGAGTTACTTCTCCACCTGGAAACCATGCGAAGTGTGATGGTTTCATATGGCTAGATATAACCCTAATCACAGCAGGATTGCTTAGGCTGAAATCAGCAACTGAAGATGTGAACGTTTCCTCCAAACCACCTTCCAGTGCTTCCTGAAGCTCATCCATCACTGTTTAGGCATAACAGCTCTTAATGCGGTGAATTAATGACCTTAATGAAGAATGGAGGTTGGGTTTGATATCATTCAATACAATTTCAGTTGGTATTCACTCAGAAGACTGAATTTAACCTTCCTTGGAGGTGGCAATGATAAGTCAGAATAGGTGATCCCATATGCAGAGTTCCCCAGCTCAGGAAGAAGGGAGTGGTTGAACCTGATTTGACCTTGGTGGAAGTCACTAAGTGTGCATTGCATCACTGGATCTCTTCTAGTCCTGTTCATAATATTCATGAGTATCTGTGCTGTCCATGAATGGAACAAAAGCCCATCCGCATCTTCAGCTGGAGACAGAGCAAATAGTAAGTGTGACTGTGTTTAAAGTGTCTCGGATCACTGAGATACATAAAGCTGCAGGTGGCAAACGTGCAGTGCAATGGAGGCAGGGCTAAAGCTATCTGAGAGCCAGCATAGGAAATGTGGGCTAAAAGCAACAGTCGTCAGGAAATGAATCTGGAAATTATTGTTGAAACAGCCCAGGGCAAAGCTGCAGAACAGAACTGGCTGCTGACCTCCTGGGGTAAACTGTAAGAGCTGGAATGAGTAAGCAGAAAGAAAATACGTAGTTTGGAGATCACACACTTGTATTTGCTCTGCCTCATAATGCAAGGAGAAGGAGACATCTGATTAAAATAGAAAGGTGATGAAGGAAATGCTAATAAAAGAGTACTTCTTCACAGGGTACGTAATTTAAAAAGGGGAGCTCATTGCTTCAAGGTGTCTTTGAGATCAGGAACATAGCAGGGATTAAAAATAAACAAACGCAAAACCCCCAAACCTGTGATATTTTCATGGATAGCAAGAATGTCCAGTTTTGTCAAGAGTTCTGCGTTACTGCATAAATTCACCTCTGGCTCGTCAGGGTTAATACTCTGTTCCCCTGCACAGGGTGCTCGAACTGCTTGCTGCTCGCAGGTTTTCTCTGGAAGTGCTGGCGTCACCAGGAGTCAGGCACAGAACAGGACTAGGCTGACTACTGATGTGATGCAGTATCCCTGGGTGATGCTTTTAAGGCTCTGGCTCTCGTTCTATCCTTGTAAGAAACATTGTTCCGACCAGGGGCCGCTGGACCACAGACAAACATTATTGCTTTTGGAAGCGGTTGTCTGGGATAATGAGGTGATAGACAGTCTCTGTGAGGAACGCTTAAAGGATGTTAATCTCACCTAGTAAGAAGGGACTGCAGAACTGTGGCATGTATCATGTAATTAAATAGCTCGTTGCTACAGGATATTGTGGAGGCCAAGAGCGCAGATGGATTTGAGAGGGGAGTAGGCACGTTCATGGAAGGGAAGTCCATGAGTAGCTCCTAGTCCTGATGTGACCTCCAGTTCAGGCAATCCTTGAAGTGATGATTTCCAGACACGAGGAAGACAGGCCATGGAAAGTGACCACTTGCTCTATGACTTTTTCTTCTATAGTCTTTCCCTCTCAGTCTCTGTGGAAGACTGAATAGTTAACTAGGTGGATGTAGGCTCTGATTCTTCTTTTGTTTTTACCTTTATATACTTAAGAGGATTTAGAAAAATCCTGAAGGACAGATGAAGCACGTTGGCAAGGGGTTCAGAAATCAGAGGATAGTCTGAAAACGCTGGGAAGCTAGATGGGGACAAGGCAGACATGGTATGCTCCTAGGGTACTTAAGCATATGGAATAAGTTACTGGGGGATGGCAAGCAATGTAAAGACATTACACTAAGAGTTTAAGATGATGCTTTAAGGCGATATGTTCTAAGTTCAAAGGACACCTCCAACTCTCTTTTGAGGAGGGGTTTGGGAAAAGAGCAGCCTTATGGAAAAGAGAAGGATTACGAATATTGCTGGGAAATGGCAGGCGGATCGTGCTGCATGCCCTTTCCCTGTTCCTAAAATTTCTACCGTCCTCATGAGAGGAAGAGAAAATAAACCGAGGAATGGTAATGCTCGGGGTTAGACAATCAGGGTCGGAGGCTGCTGACCTTGCTGCTAATGGTTTATGGGCAGCCACAGGCGTCCGCTGCTGCCCTGTGTTTTTTGTTACACATTATCTAGCAGTTGCCAAATGACTCGGTCCCAATATGCAGGAAATTACTTGAGAGCTATATTTAGCAAGATGAGCCCATATCTTGATTTGGCTGGAAGCTGAGGCAGATTGAATTAATCTAGGGGAAAGACAGTGTGTGGGGTCTCAGCAGAACATTTTCCCCCAAGTTTCCTGAGGTTCTCTGGCCTCCCTGGGGTTTGTGTGGTGGACCAGCCTGAGGGCCATCACAGTGGAGGATGAAGAAAAGAGGGGTTTTGGGTTTCTGGTGCTGCCTGGAGCACAGTCCAAGGTAGCTGCTCCTACCTCTGCTGCACAGCAAGGACAGCCATGGGGTAAGTAAATCCTCCTGAAGTACTACAGGGTGGGCTCCATCTTCCTGTGGTGGCCCTGAGGCTGCGATCTCAGCCAGCTCCTCTGCCTAAGGCCCATCAAGCACAACGCTTCCCAGCACTCTCCTGCTTCAAGCTCCTACACGAGCTCCCTGGCTCTCACAGACCCCTGGTTTCTTAGCCTCTTTCCCACCAGAAACTGGGATTAGGAGGTGAAGTGGAGGGTTGTCCTCCGAGTGGTTGCCACTCAGAAAAAGATGGCTGAAAGCCACATTTCCAAGAGCAGCCCTTGTCCCTCCTCATCCCATCTGGTGGTGCACCGGGCAGGTCCTTTGTCATGGGGCAAGCTGTGGCACTGCTTAGTGTCAAGAGAGAAACACCTGTAAGGTTTGAAATCTGCATGTGGAGGGTTTCTCTCTGGGTTTCCATGTCTCTGAAGCTATGCAGGGAAGCTCTCCCTGAGGTTACCAGCCCTTCATGCAGTTTTCTTCTTGGTGGTGCGTGTGGAGTTAAGACAGGCCTGAATCACAGCCCATGAAATCAGATTGGTTTTGGATCAGACCCCTTACGGGGTTTGTGTTATATTTCAGCACACAGGTGCACAAAAGAGCAGAGTCTGGTTATTTGCTTAATAATTAACATCTCTGCCCCTTAAGGGGAGATAGACCGGTGCTGGGATGAGTCTCTAACTCAAGCATCTGATGTTCCCCTCCAGCTACCGTGCAAGCCAGGTGTTGTGGGAAGGAGGGGCTTTATCAGCGCTGTGCTCCATTAGTGGGTGTTTACTGTGCAGTAAGCTTCCAGTGAGCTATGCTGCTTATAGGCTGACGTGAGGCAAAGAACGTCAGCTCTGGGAAGTTGCAGAGCCCTTCGTTTCCTTTTAACATAGTAAGGTCTTTTGCATTGCCTAAATACACAGTAGAAGGTATCTGACAGGAAAGAAATGACACGATAGATACCCAGAGAGACACCTCCCAGGGAGAAATACTAAGAGAAAGCTTTTAGTTTAAAGAGTCAGTTTGAAATGTCACCAGTTTTTTCCCATCCTTTCATGTTTTCATTAGAGGGTCCGTTTGCTGTTTTAAAAAACAAAAGACAGTGTCATGCAAATGGAACAGTCCTCCCAGAAGGTGGGCAGTGCTGTTGCTGTGCTGTGGGTATGGCTGCAGCAAAGTCCGCAAGGTCTTGCACAGCATCCTCCACCATGCAGAGGTGCCTTCCTCTCCTTGGAGCCACACCTCAGGGGAGGAGGACAGCGTGGGGTTCCTCATGGTCAATAGCTCCTCTCATTTGGGGCAAATAAATTATAATCTGTTCGTGCTGCAGGTCTGAGATCTTGTGAGATATTCGGATTGTGTGAGATGATTGTCTGCGCTCAGTGTAGTGTTTAAGCACATGCTGAGTTCAAAGGCAAACCCAAACTTGGGTGCTTTTGTGAATCAGGGCTATCCTGATTCACCAAATTAATTGATGAAATTCTCTGTGGGTGGTGTCCCAGCAAATGGGCTTCTGACATCCGTCCTTTCAAGTGGGTAATGCAGTGACTGAGTAGAGCAGTTGGATTAATTTATGTCTTGCAGGCAATGTAGCATTCAGAGCAATCATGGCATTTTGGAAGCTGGCAGTGCTAGGACGTGGATGGCTAGTGGCATGCCTCTGACGCCGACTCACAGAGAGCTAGTCCTGTCTCCCATTGTCAAAAACATACCCTTGGTTTCAGCATTCATCACCATTTGTCTCTCGTAATTGCATTTTCCTGAGTACTAGAAATTAAATCAGCAGTGACAGAATATTTATGGCTCAGAAATATTCTGGATGATTTCTAGAGAAGCTGTTTCCAGTTTGGTTATTTATGTTCTTTTAGCATGGATTTTATAGTGGGAATGGGGAACTAAACAGCAAAAAACATATGAAACATGCTGAATGATTTCCTCCTTGAGCCAAACATACATTTACTCTAGGCAAAGAGATGCCGGTGTGAGCACATGCACAGTTCATAGCATCCAGACGCTTCAGCTCTTACCATCATTCTGCAGAGAGGTGCAGGGTGGTTGCTGAGCTCAGCTGGCACGTTATCTTCATCTGGAGGTTGCCATCATTCCGTGGAGAGAGGCTGGGGCTGCTCTGGGATGAAAGGTTAGATAAACTGCTTTGATCTGTTCCTTCCCTTTGGTCTTGCAATGCCGTACGGGCATTGCAGATGAAGTTTGTGAAGGGGTCTGACTGCTCTCCCACCGGAGCACCATGAAGCCAGGCTTTTCCTCACTAGTCAGAGTGAAAACTGAAATGTCTAAATTTCCAGTGAAACAAAAAATTGGAAGAATGCATTCAGGAGATTGAGAAGTGAACTTGTCAGGGCTGTTTCCGTGACGTCAAATTGTGTAAGACGGACTCGCCTCTCTTACTGTCCTACCCTCTTCTTGTCCATAAGGCATTTGAGATAAAACACTTTGCCTTTGCTGAAATTAAAGATTTTGATAATTTTTCTTCATAGAAAGTTTGCGAATATCAGTGTACTTCTGAGAAGTGTTCTTGTATCGGTATTTTCTCATATAAAAAACCTGTTCTTTATGCAAAACTGACTATTCTCAGTGATAAGATCTTTTTACAGTTCCTATCCTGGTCTCAGGTCTAGCCTCCCTGTGTTACTGTAAATTTTTAGCGCATGCTATAAATAAATAGTAATCATGTACAGAAGGAGTCTTGGTCTCACAAGGGTGTGTCACAAATCTAGCCACGATGATGATGTATTGCCAGTTGAACCAATGACCCCATTACTGCTTGTGACTTTGCACATGGCTTAGATCAGGTTTAGAGATGTGAGTGGCCAGCCTTCTTGCAGCATCCCCAAATTTTCTACACGTCCCTGAGCCACAGGACATATTGCATACCTCAAAGAGCTGAGGGAAGGAGTGGCTGCTGGGCTGGCTCAGCAGCAGGCAGAGGCACGTTTCTCTGGGCATCCCCCTGAGCTGGAAAGCACTGGGGAAGGGATATGAGTGCCATGGGATTCCGCTGTGGCTTGGATGCTCTCTCTGGTCCTTGCTGCTGTGCTGCATCCTTTCCAGTGATCTGCATGCTTTAAGCAGCTCTCGTGCTTAAAGGCTTTTGGGAGATGTGGGTTAGATTGGCTCTGTGGTTCAGGACCTCAGGCAGGGTACAGCTGTGAAGAGGGTTGGATGGACTGTGTCATCTTTCTGCTCTCAAAGACCAAAATAAGTCACTGCATCAATGCTCACAATCCTTTTCAGATTTTCTTTCTGGGTAGCTTTTACAGCTAGAGCTGACTTTTAAAAGGCCCAAATTACTGTTCCTGAGATACTGTCAAGGAATCCTGTGCAGCAAACAGCGCGTATAAAATAAAAAACAAAAAGGAGGACCTTTGTCTGCCTTTAATAGTCCAAGTGTTTCCTCAGGTATTGCACACATCCTGCCCTTCCTGTCGGGATGGCTGGCTGCAGCAAAGGAGATAACGGCATATCTTTTTATAGGATGCTGCAGACTGTAGGTGGAGAGCCCAGTTCAAAGTGCAGGTCACTGAACTCCTATAAATTGTTCCTGACATCCCGGATAAAACCCATGCTCTCCCTTCCTCCCTGCATCTTCTTTTAGCAAGGGGAAAGGGCTGGTAGTAAAGATACTATTTTTCCACTTCAGTCAACACTTTGATGTTCAAAGCTGTTTAATATTCATTAAAAGTGCTCCTTAAATGTAATTGCAAGAATTATACTTTCTTTTTATGGTTGTCTGTTATGGGACAGGCAGTTAAAACCACCTCTGTGACAGAGTGACGGTACATCCAGCACAGGGCTCTCCCACCACAGAGGAGCAGGGTCAGGCGTGGGGTCCCCCTGCCCCCTGATAGAGGTCAGATGTATGGGGGCAAATAGATTGTTTCCTGAGAAAAGACATTTTGAGTTAATTGAGAGTGTTTGGAAATCTGTGCTGACTGGTGACATCCCTACCCTGCCCTCTCACACTCCATTCCTGAGAAAAGGTGCCTTTTTAATCTTTTCAGAAAGAAACATTTAGATTTCCTATTTCAACATAAAATTAATTTTGAAATTTGTTGAAAAGTTGTATATACCTACATGCCTTTAAAAGGGTGTTGTTTAGAGGATAGAAAACCTCTGAGAAATGAAGTGAGACATGTGACTTTGAGAATTCCAAACGAAGAACTTTTATTTGACTAAAACTAAGAAAACTGGAAGGAAAGTCTCAGGGCAACCTAAAGCAGTATTTCCCATTACTGCTGACACTGGGTTAAGAAAAAAAGCAAAGTCAACTATTCACCCACCTCGGGATGAGCTATTGGGTGTCTTTGTCAAGATCTTTCTTCAACTCCTGCAGTTATGGATCTGTTCTCTGAAGAACATGTCTGGAGATCCTTTCACGTCTCATTACGACAATGCATCTCAGCACTTTGCAGTGTCCTCATCAGAATGCGCTCACAGGGAAGTGCTAATGCCTCTGTTGTTTCCATGGGTAAATGATGAGAGACTGATGTATCTAATCTAATTTTAGTTCTCTAAAAATGGAACATCTTGTCTAAGCCGCTTGACTAAAGCCACATTGTAGTTGATTTTCTCCCACTGTTAGATCATCTCATTGGGGTTGTGGAATGTGGGCAGGGAAGCTGCATCTGCCTTTAGGAAATTTCTGAGTTGTGTTACCGGGAAGGAAGAAAAGACAGGGACTGATTTTTTTTTTCTATGGTAGCATAGTGCTTCAAGTATCTTCTGAGATGTGAATTTGGACTTTGTGCTGCAGCTGTGAGAAATGCTGCTCCTCTGGCCATCTGCTTTCGGTGTGTACATGGTTAATGAGGCTGGGGAGTCATGAGTACTGGAAGGGAAGCCAACCAGTTACTGTCTGCATGAATCTTTGGCTGGGAGACATTTACTAAGGTGACTAATAGGCCAGAGAGGCTCAGATGGACCTTTGTCTATGACTCTAAATCTAAGAGAGTGGTTGCATACAGATGCAAAAGCCTTGAAACATTTAAACTCTGCAATTAGAGCAGGTGGCAAGACCTTTCAGGAGAGTGTTTCCACCTGTGATGTTAAGCTCTGTTGGGATTTCTTTGCAGTCCCGCTCCATGCTTCAAGGACTGTCATTCAGCTCCAAATGCTCTCCAGGAGCTACAAAAGAGCCACTGTCCTCTGCTTAATCCGTGGATTGTAGGTCTCTATTGGTGCTTGGCTGAAGTATAGTACACACAACTCTAATAGAAGCAATTAATGTCAATCAAATGATACCTCCTCCCACACGCTATTGCACTGATACAACCCTCTTAATTGCCCAAGTTTCTTTGCTTTCAAAAAGTATGTTCCACTTAATGATGCCTTTTCTAACACTGCAAGTCTGTTGTAGCAACTCTGTTTATACCAAAACTAATTTTCAGCAACAATTCTCTCCCCCTGCTCCCTTGCAGTCCTTTAACTTTGGCTTCCTTCATCCCCAGGCTATACACAGACCAGTGGGCTCCAGCCAGTGCTGATCCCCTTAGTTCTGCTCATGAAGCACTCACATAAAGGCTCTGACGTTTGACAGGGTGGTGGCGTTCTGGATGTGTTAGTAAAGCTCCTGAGTTGTACATCAGAGTGTGGAAATGCTCTTCTTAGCTCCGGTAGATGTCTCAAGAAAGGAAAAGTGAGTTGACACGTAAGAAAAGTCCAATTGCTCAGTCACATTAAAGCCGAGACAGAATGTTTCTTTTTAAAGACCTTTTAAAACAGTCCGTAATGTAAAATCTTAGCAGCTGCAGCAACACAGAGCCTGAATAATTTCCATGTATTGGCTGCAGCAACGTGGAGCCTGAACAACTCCCGTGTATTTATGTGTGTGTGTGCCCACACGTGTGTGTAAATTTTTTCCTATCCGCTTGCGCCAGTGCTGAAACGAGCACCGCCACGTCACATGCTCTCGGTTTGGCACTGATTTATTTGACACTCAGGTGTGAAGAAGAACCCATTGGGTTATGTCAGTCTGAAGTGGGCCATCTGATTTCAATTCCACGCTCCCAGAAATTACACACAATTTCGGCACAATACCCTGCTTACAGCCTATTATGTTTGTCATCAGACCATGAAGTATTAGTTACAGCAAGCCGAAATATGTCAGATACCCCTGGCTTTCTCTAGCATTCTTGAGAGTGAGTTAAAAAGAAAATGTTTTTTCTGTGAGCAGGAAACTGAAGCTTTGAAACCCTTGAATGCACATGGTCAGCCTGTGAAATCTAGCTTCGATTCTCCTTACCAAACTGGCTGTAATGGATTTCAGAAAGGTATCGAATTTCCAACTCCGAATTAGAAGGTGAATGGTGTATTCTGTGCCACGGCTGGGAGCAGGTGGGCATCTAGGCGTAAGATAGGAGTGTCGGATAGGAATTGGTTGAATCTTGTAGGCATGGGAATGCAGAATTTTCTAGGTAAGACACAGGTTTCATGGTATTCAGTGAAAAGGAAGCTCTTGGCTTAAAATTACACGTTAAGTAAAATATAAAAGGAATGCATGCTGGCATGTGGGCCAGATGAAACAGGGAGTGATCATCATGGCTGGGGAAAGCAGAGAAGGATGGGGACTAGTTCAATATCTCTAAGAGCTAGGGTAGGCTGCTTTGTCTTGGTCAAAGCCCATGCTAGGTCCTTACATTCCTACAAAGTGATTTTTCCTGAAAACCTCTTCTTGGATTTGTAGACATACTTTTTCTTTTTATCCTATACTTGCTTTTGGAATTTCTGGGAACTCATGAAATGAATTATGGTTCTGCAACTTCAGTCCTCTCTGAGCTCCTTAGGTAAAATGTTCTCTATAATTTGCAGCATTATAATACTGTTTTTTCCCATGTTTCATACCAGGAAATGAAGAAGTATCTTACAAACTCTTACCCAGTGCTTGTATTGATATTGTGTAAGTGATCCTATGGCTCTAAAGGAAAGAGTAAAGTATGGGTAGGTAGGCAGGGACATCTATATGATTTTAGTGGGTGGATGGAAAGCAGGTAGGTGATGGGCTTCTGCAAGCTCATGGTGCAGAAACCATCCATCTTCTCTCTTAAAGCAAGTATGAAGAAACAGACACCTGTCCTTCCATTTGTCTGCTGATCTGTCGCCGTGGTGCTACTGGCTCTCATTAAGGAAGCTGAATGCTCCTGTATGAAAGGGGCGGCAAAGAGCTTTCTGCGCTCTGTGTGAATTCATGACTCTTTGATGAGATACTTGCACCTACAAGAACTCATTACCCGAGTTCCCCTTGCGTGTGGAGGAGCCCAAACATGGCAACAGCTGTCACATACAGCATTTAATCTCTCTATCCTTCAAAAAATTATCTAAGAAATTGCTTTGAGGAATGGTTTTGTTTTCTGTTTGGTTGGTTGTTTTTTTTTCCAAAAGGAGTCTGAAGATCCTTTGATGTATCCTGTTCTGGATGGGACAAGATATACTTAAGAAGAGCATATATTCACTTCATAAATGTGTGGGTTTTAGTATCTCTACATATAAAAAGGGAGAATAAAATTTCTAAAATGACTGGCCCCATTCAGTAAGGGAAGAAAGACTGACTTACCAGGGCTAAGTGTTTGTCTTGTCACTTGATGGAAGTGGAGGACAATTTCTCAGATGCTGTCATGATACGAAGAGTGTTAGGAGTGATTTAATAACAGGTATTTTAGAAATAGTGTGGGCAATCCTGGCAGTGTGTGTAGAGCACAAAGCTCTCATCACATCAAGAGGATGCTTCACAAGTGGATGATTGGTATGAGACATAAGGATTTTTACCACCCAGCAGTACTCTTCATCTTCCTGTATTGGCTTTTGTTCTGCCTGTATGTGTAAATAACCTTTGAGTAAGCAATTTCAATTTAGGGGGCTTATGACTTCTTAACGTTACGCATTTGTGGCTGTAGCTATGGAAGGATCTACCAATTCCCAGGTTTTCAATAAAGATGGAGGCTATTGTCTTTTGAAGACATTGTACGTTGGGTGATAGGACTCAAATGGATCATTACCATGAGAAAGTGCTCTTTTGCTGATTACTAGTGCTGCAGTGAAGAAAGTAGAAATTCTCTCCTGTTTTTTATATTCCTAATGTGCTCACCAATTCTGTTCTAGGAAACACTCAGAAGCAGTAAAGAGAAACATTTTTGGGACCAGAACTCAGCCCTGCTGTATGAAAGCCCCTTGTGTCTGCAAAAGAGGATGGGAGAAGTTTGAGGAACACTTTTTTTTTTTTTTATCAATTGAGTGTTTTCAGAATTGATCAGTGCTTTTGAGCACTGTTCATGTTTTGAGACTGTCTTAAAAAGTCCAGATACTCAGAGGGTACTTACTTAATTTTGGTATATATTGTTTATGAGATATTTAGGTTTTGTAGCTTCACTGAGGTCAAAAATACTTCAGCAAAACCTGTGTGGTGTTTGAAGTTTCAGTTTACATGCATAGTGAAAATCAAGAAGGAAAGCGTGAGAAATTTAAACATCTATTTCTATGGCTTCTATTATCATGAAGCACATGCTCTTAGTCATTCTATGTTTTCTTCTCAGCAATGTTCATGGCAGCAGGGAATCATTGTATACCAGTAGGCACTGTCTAATCATACAATGATAGAACAATTTAGATTGGAAGGCGCCTCTGGAGGTCATCTAGTCCAGTTTACAACTCAAATGAAGGACAGCTTCAAAGTCAAGTTCAATGTTGAAGGTTAGGTTGCTCAGGTTACCAAGGAGTTATTTGGCAAAGCCAAGTATTAAAGTGAAGGTTATTTTATCCTAGTGTGGAGCCCCTCAATTACACCTTGAACTCATATTTTCTAAGTGGTTTAAAAAAAGAGATCAACAAACAGGCTAATCTAGAGTAGTTTATGAGTTGGTAGCATCATCTGTTCATGGGCAAAAGGAGCATTCAGTGGTAGGACACCAAGTTAAAAGAGTGAGTGGTAGAAGGGGCATATGAAAAATTAGGTGTTACTCTCCAAATGCACTGGGGAAAGAATTTGTGATGTACACTGAAGGCTTAAGAAAGGCACCCAAATGCTTTCATTTTATGCAGCTGATTACGTAATGCAGTGCTCCGAAGTTCAGGCTTTTACTAGCTGACTAATATCGAAAGATGTTTTCTGCTTGTTTTCTCTGCAAACCTCATTGCACTGACAAGAAATACATTGTCCATATGGGATAGAGAATGGCATTTAAGTATCGCTGTTGAAATCCCACTCTCTTTTACACATTATGCTTCAAAGCCCTGCTTTCTGGATACAAAAGTAGTTGTGTTTCCAGCAGAAGGTTTACATAGTTTAGCATGGAGTAAAAGCACCAGGGTATGAAGCCAGCCGTGAATATAAACCATTAAACAATTTCAGCGCAAAGCTGCACAAAATGTCTATTAAATTTAACAGTACTATTAAAAATCCACATTTAAGCTTTCTTTGTTTCTAGCAACAAGGCTTTGAAACATGGAAAAGTTGGTTTAAAATCCCTGACAATAAACAACCAAACCCAAGCCTTTGCTTGGTACGTAATTTCATAGCAAAGACGACATGCCCAGGACGCACGTTTCCCAATTGGTCTTGCTCCAATCCTGAGCTGACTTTAAAGTTTTCTGGTGTAAATGTTCCCTTTATGAAGTGGGCTTTAGTCAATGCCCATGGAAGCCTCTCCTAAGGAGGTGTTATTTTAATATATGAAGGGCAGTCATTTCTTTTCATAAAGATAGCTTGTTCCACAGAGGAAATAAACATCGCACTTGACAGATGCAAGGACGCTCAAAGATCCTCAGCTCCTGTGGGAGCAGGAGGAGGCCTATAAAGCTTTTCTGTGTTCCCTGCATTATGGTACATGAGGCTTTAGATGTCTTCTCTGAAAACCAATTCTGAGGTACAACTGTAGCCACCTAATAATTTTACTTTTCTTTTAAATACCATGCACGAGTGCCACAGAATGCAGGGAGAATTATGCAGAAGAGTGCATGGCATTATGCAGAAGGGTGCTGACGGCAAAGGGAGAAGGGTCCCTGAGTAAATACGTAACCTCTATATTCAGCTGTAGTGAACTTGCTGGGAACTGGCAGCAGGCAAGGTGTGAGTGGTTCAAAACCAGCTTACACATGACCAGTTCATGGGAAGAACATCTCTGTTGGCATGACAGAGTGCAGGCTAATGGACTTCTGCAACTGTTGTTTCACTCATCAATTTATCTCGCCATCTGCCCCAAGATTGTGGATTGACCAAAAAATGTCCTATTTTAGATTCCCTTGTTTTGAAAATGTTGTATCCCCAGCATGTTGTGGGTGACTGCCCCTTTTCAAGATGGGCGCAATCTGTGTCTTTGATTTAAATTCTTCTGAGATGTTGCATGTACTTGGGGCTCATCGACGACTGTTTCTGCCTAGAGGCCAAAACACGGGCTTTGCAGCTGGAGGGAAGAGTTCAGATGAAAGGGATGAGAAACATCTTCGTAGTTCGGTCTTATGTATTAATCCAGTGCTCTGTTTGTTATCCAGAAATTATGGGGAGCTGGCTGCTGAGCCAGAGGTGAGGTTTACCCAGAGTTATTCCAATCGCATTTCTCAACATCATGTTTGTTGTGCTTGGAAAGGAACTGGATCACTCTGTCGTCTCTCTCTCCCTCACTCCCTCTTACTGAACATAGTAGCTATACTATGTTCTTACTGGAGACCTGTGGCACTTAGTGGTGAACCAAAGTTGCTTCATTATTCCCTCATTTGATGAATGAAGCTAGGGTTGAGGTAGGTCGGGGGAGTGGAAGCAATGAGAGAAGGAAAATTCACCTTGAGAAAACCCAGGTTTTCTCAATGAGCAAAAGATGTTGTACTGAGGACAACACATATTGCAGGAGCTTTGTTCTCAAAAAAAAAAAAAAAAAAAAAAAAAAAAAAAAAAAAAAAAAAAAAAAAAAAAAAAAGAGCAGGAAAAAAGGTTTGCCTCACAGTGCTTACATGCTTTCTGTTCAATGCCAGAATGCAAAATACATGGGAGAAAAGAAAACCAAAAGAAAGCTTAGATAAGATTCCCTCTCTGTTGTTACAGTAATGTGTATACATGCCATGCTGTCACCCAACATCCCTGCTGCTTGAATGAGGGCAAAAGAGAGAGGCTGTGCTGAAATCCATAGTGCTTTCTAAATAAAGCTTATAGTCTGGGAAAACCTGATTTGATGTCCAAGATAAATAGCCAGAAATGGAAGAATTTGCTTTTTCATGCTTTTTCATGTAATAGAAATAATAATTTCATCATCAGCCAATACTATTGTTAGTACTACAGTGTTGCAGTAACAGTTCTGTGATAAAACAATTTGCTGCTTGTTTCAGTTTGTTTTTTTTTTTTGTTTTTCTTTTTTCATGATTTGTCATATATTATGCACCAGCAATAGTTCTTACCAGTAAGTATTGCTGTGGAAATGACCTCTCAGAACAGGGTTGTATGGTGTTGTATCCACTAGTGTCAGGGAATTTCTCATGGAGGAATTAAATACCACAGAATTAGTCATACAACATTTCAATTAAACTTCAGTTTCCTTTTCAAAAACTTGCAGAAATGGCATTATCTCCTGTATATTTTTTCGCTTGCATATTTTTATTTCCTCTTTGGATTTTGCCTTTCAGAAGTTTGTATTTTTATCTGAATTAGTTCAAGCTGTCACCAATACATAGGATTTTGATTTTTTTTTCCACACAGCAATCTTCCCCAAGAAAACAATGCTTAATTCACTGCTTTGCATTTTTCTTATAGATACTGCATTTATTGTATCTCATTATTTATTTCAGCAGCAGCCAGACAATACTACCGCAAAGGAGTTTTGTTGCAATGGAGGACTTCTTTTGGGTTTGGGAAAAATCTTGGGGGAAGCCAACCAGTGTGATTTGGCAGCTCCTTTCTTTTTGCTTTTGTTCTCCTTGGACCAGATGGGTTTCTTACTAACTGGTTCCAATGGGACTTCTTGTGGGGTAAAATACTATATAACATCAGTGCAGTTTTGACAATCTGGCTCTCCCTGTGCAAAGAGATATTAAAAGTCTACTCCTCCAGGGACTAAGAGAATTAGAGAATCCGCTAAATAACAGCTTTGAATGCTTTTCATACATACATGTTCTTGTTTTGAATGGGGAGTGGAGTTTCCTGGGCTAACTCTGAAGCTAATGTGAAGAAGGGAGTGGGATGGACCAGCTCAGTAGCTGGACTGGGAAGCCCCTGGAGTGTTAGGTCCTACATGACCAAAACTGGTCAAGTCTCAGACATCACAGCCTGGCCCCTTGATTAGTCATTCATAACCATGGAAAATAAGGGCAAGGTGGGTGCAGAAAGTTCTCATTTTGTACTAGTGGTGTATTTTGACCACTCTGTGTTTATTTTGTTCAGACGTAAGCGACGACACAAGATGTAAGGCACAGTGAAGCAATGGCTGGGAATTTTGCCACTGATGCTAATGGTGTTGGTCTCTAATCCCTTTCCAGCAAAGGCGAGATGATGCATCAGCAAAATGGCTGCCCACACTGGGAGAGACACCAGCACCATTCACAGCTGCTGAGACAGTGAAACAGTATTTTGGGGAGGAAAAAAAGAAAAAGCTCATTCCTTACTATATGGTCTTAGAGGATAAATATTTATCCAGCCATCTAAAGGCAGGAGTAATCGCTGCAGTTTTCCCTTCACTCAGAGACTGGAGATTTTCCTGACTGAAAAAAAAAAAAAGAAGTCCCAATTTTGTGTATGTGAAGAAATCAAAGCATTGCCCTTGAAATGGGTTTTTCATCTGTCTCCTGGGTATTCTGGGGTTAGTTTTCACCACGTGAGGTTCTGAAGTGCGTACTCAAAGGTTCAAACAGAGGAAAATTGGCTATCAGTGCCAGCTCTGTTGGGTGGGGAGAAAGCAGTTCCTTTATGCAAAAGGGAAAAAAAAAAAAAAGGAAAGACTTTTTTTCTTCTTCTTCTTCCAAGGGACTATACGAGAATGAGCTGGAAGAAGTCTTGACTTTTATTATATCCTGTAATCAAATTTGAGCATCTTATTTGCTTCATTTCTTCAAGACCACCCTGGAGGTAACAGTCCACGCACACACTATTTTGGTATGCACAAACCCATAAATTTCATAACAAAATATAGGAGCTGAGGTAGTAGGAGGACTGTAAGGCAGAAGGTGCTGAAATGTAAAGTCTGCATGTGTTTGAAGGGATGTCATTTATTACATACTTCTGCCTTAAAAAAAAAAAACCTTACTGTTACCACACAGACTGTATAAATATATATTGCTTAATGTAAGATGGTGTGGTGTAAAGATTTTATTGGCATGCAGTAGCTTAGCTTGAGTAGCAAAGGCCTGAGCAAGCTCTGTATCACCTCAGATGTGTGCCAAGAAAACACGTCCTTGGCGCTGCCAATGAGAACATCCCCAGTGACGCTGCATAGGTGTAAATCTAATGAGGATAATAACCCGTGTGCTTCAGGGCATCAGCCCATTACTGGCTGCCTGGAATTAGGGAGGAATGTCTCCTTTGGTTGTGTTATTCTAAAGCTATTTATTGTGGAGCTCCACACACTTCTCTCTGAAGCCGCTGCCACTGGCCACTGCAGGAAGAGGATAACAAATTTAATTGACTACCTGGAAGGGCCTGATCTGGCAACTCATGCACTCTTCTGCGAAGTCTGTAATGATACCTGTTTTATGTGGTTTGGAAGATGTTGCGATGGGGCACTTTGTGCACACCTCTCTGTAATGCCAGCTCCTCTAAAGCTTCTTTCATACATTCAGGCAATAGTTTAGGTTGGCAGGGAGCAACACAGATCTCCAGTCAAACACCCTCCTCCAGACAGGGCTGACTTCAGTGTCCAGTCAGGTTGCTCAGGGCCTTGCCCAGTTCAGCTCTGAAAATCTTCAGTGGTAGGAATTTTGTTCTTTTTCTGTCCCCTCTCCTTGGGGACTCTTCAGCACTTTAGTAGTGTGACACTTCTAGATACACCTGCCTTAACTTGCACTGTAGAAAGGCAGAATCTCTCTAGTTACACTGATTTTTTTCTTTCTCTTTACAATCAAGGGACAGAAATACATGTCCCCTGGTGGAGTTTCTTTCAATCAAGGATAGGTGGTTGAGACCACCCTTGGCCTGAATCATTTCTGGCAAGGTCTGTCTTTCTCTAGTGAACCTGAGAATGACATAGCTGTCCCCTATAAATCTAAGACCTACGTACTAGGCAGCAGTAGTTAGGTGGAATGAGT
>NW_010390387.1:4192-10358 GCF_000710305.1 Buceros rhinoceros silvestris | reverse complement strand
CTCCACCGCCAAAAACACCAGTAAAAAAAAACCCTCAACAACAACTACATCAGCATACCAACTACTGCCTAATCACTTTATATATGAAGGATTAGCTATCTGGATTTCTCCCTGGCATTTATGTATTATGCTTACAATTCTTAGTGCCTAAGTGGGATTTTAGGAGTCTGATCACACAATACTTAGCTTTTAATTTAAATTTTATATCCACATTCTAAAGTCAATGCGAAATCTTTGTACTTCTCAGACCCCACAAGAGCAAAGAACTTTAAATAACCAATTAGAATATACATTCCATGATAATTTTTAGAGCTTTTGGAAGATAGAGATGTGACAGATTTTTGTTTAATAGATGGGCTTTAAAAAGCTCTAAATTGAAAAAAAAAAGTGATTTCTTGTAACTGGGTTTATTTTTGGAAGAACTGTTGTGTTTTGTCTCATGAGGATTGTGGCTCTGATGCTTCCTGAAGAGATCTTGACCTTATGAAATTCTCTTTGCTAAAGCAGTTACAATACAGATTACACAAGCTAAAAATAGTAATTCAAAGGATATTTCAGAATTTTAATCTCTTTTTGGTTCCTTATCAAGGCAGTTAGGATGCAAGAGGCCTTTCCTCTCTTTGAAGTGAAGATGAGGAGTGAAGCTCCCCTAAGAAAATTTATACCTGGCTAGACTGATAATCCTGCAATTGTTTGCTGTATTTGCCAAGCTGGATATAGCTATTTCTCTTGCTTTAAAGTCATAACTGAGGCTTGAACTAAGACTTCTGTAAACTTCCTCCATCCTCTCCTCCAAATATCTTACCTCTTCTATGGTCATAGCCTGAATGCTTAGCACAAGACATGGACCACCTTTAGGGACATCACTAACAAAATACTTTCTGGGAGCTAAAATGTGGTCACATTGAAAAAAAAAATGTTTGAAATGGTAACTTTCATACATTATTTGCTAATTTTTTTTCTAACTGAAGAAGAAATCTTTCAGAACAGTAGTTACTACTAAGGTTAACTAAAAGGACAGACTCATTCTTCATTCAGAAGTTTTTGAGGAACAGACAATACTCAATTAGATCTATACTTTTCCATTCTATTTTTTCTGTATGTCTTGTTTGTACAATACAGAATCTAATCTATTTTGGCATCCTCAGCCAAGAGCTGAGATAATTAGATGGCCACAACTTATCTGAGCTGATACATGTCTTATTGCCAAGAACAGATGACATTGCACTGCAAGACTGTTAAGCACTTCTTTCCAGACTGTCTGAAAAGCACCCTCAATAGCTCCACGCTTTTGAAAGTGGTACTAGATTTTTGTTTTATTTATTTGTTTTTGTGGTTTGGTGGGTTGTTTGTTTTTTTTTTTTAAACCTACACTTTGTTTTTCTGACATATTGTTGCCTTCTGGATGCCTTTTGGCAAGACTGAGATGATAGACCCAAGACATTAGAGGACATCTGAGGAACCATTTTGTCTGGAGACATACCTCTCACTGTGGTGAGACAGACAGTTCTGTGGACCAGAGGCACCAGAGCTGTAACAGATATTAATTCCTGGAGAGCATGTGACATTTTGTCTGGTGGCTTCTGAATATCTCCTGTGGCAGAGTTTGGTATCTAAGCATGGAGTAATTAATCCGTTAAAGCTGTTGATGAAGCCACAGTGTCCTGAAACACGCGATTGCTCTCAGAAAGGGTGTTCCCCTTTGGTTACTTTTTACCACTTGTGTCTGCATCTTCTAGTGCCTGCAGACAACATGCCAATGATCCAATCACTACCCAGACGCTCCACTGATTTAATTAGAGAAGAACGTGTTCTGCACCAACAGGAGACCATGTTCGTTAAGCTACCTTAAGGTTTGGCCTTTATCAGGTGGGTTCCTTCTTCAGGCAACAAGTAATAAGCACAGCTCTGTGCATTGGGTCCAAACACTACAAGAATCTACCTCTTCTGCTGCTTGAATATAAAGTATTGAAGCCACAGCTCTATTTCATACACAGGGAATCAGTTCCTTACATGTTGAATGTGTTTTTTACTAGACAAAATCAGGCAACTATTAAGATTTTTGAATTGGTTTATCTGGTTTACCTATATGCTAAATACACACTGTTGTTCTAGTCTTTCATCAGAACCACATGGCCTGTTTATGACATATCTTCAAATGTTATTTTTGGATCATTTCTGGTCTACATGTCTTGATTTTACAATTAGGCTGGCATTTTATACAAATCTCATTTTGTCCTTGATGGACTGCAGACATCCCTGCTTGCTGGCCTATTATCCAGCTTCTTATCAGTTTCACTCTAAACCATTATTTCAGTTGCACAACTATAGCATTTATGTCAACTCTTTCTCAGATTACAGTGTTTTAATCTACCCTTTCTTGACTTGGAACAAGTACTTGAGAATTTTTTTCTAACTGAAGAAAATGCATTTTAAGATGATGACATAGGAAAAGGCAAATAGACAAAAAAGTAATAAGGATAGTATTATAGCATGTGAAATGGAAATATCCCTTGCATAAGTCCAGTGCCTGCACAAATTGGCACACTAGACAAAAAAGTAATAAGGATAGTATTATAGCATGTGAAATGGAAATATCCCTTGCATAAGTCCAGTGCCTGCACAAATTGGCACACTTTGAAAATAAAACTAAAAAAAAAAACTAAATGAAGTTCTTCGTTTTGGAAATTTCTGCAATACTGGAATTTACTTTCTACTCATCACCAGGGTTTCAAGACGGATCTGACCAATAACCTTAAACTAGAAAATAATTTCTTTGGAAATGTGCTGGTTCACACAGAAGACAGGTCATAAGTTTTGTTTTCTGAAGAGACACGTTTGCCCAGGTGGAAGCAAATGTTCTGTTTGTAGGCATTGTGTTCTCCATTCTGTTTGACAGGAGAAATCAGATGTCAGCCGCTATAGCTTTGGAATTACATTTCATGTTAAAGGCATGAACTAAGCTAACTATGTCATACTATTTTAATTTTTTGAAACATCCTATTGTTCCAAAATGCCAAGGTTTAGCACAAGCTGTATAAGGAGCTGATGATAAGAATCATCTTACAGGTGTAACTTCAGCCAGACACAATTGTTTTATGTTAATGGCTCATTGATAAGTACAGCCACTTGGGAAAGAAACATCTGTAAATATGTTGCTCACACCAACTAAACCAAAGTGACATCATCCCCAGCAGCACACGTTGCATCACCCAGTTACACCAAGGGGTACAATTCCCATTACATAAACAGGAAGCAGAGAATAAAAGTTAAAGATAGCCCCATAATGACCGCTCGTTATAGAACAATAGCTGCTTCCAGACTAGTTAATATCAGAATATTTTTCCTGCACAAATTTCTGATTGTGAAAGCCACACAGAAAACAAGGAGTCCAGGATGGCTGCCTCCTTAAGATAAAAGGTACAGCTAGATACAAACACTTTTTAAATATTTAAGGTACCTGAAATTTTTAAAAATAATAATAATTAAATCCACAAAGACAGCATGAAGTTCTTGAACAAGTCAGCAAAAAGATTGTTTTGCAGTTTTACTGAAGAAAGCAGAGGATGAACTGCAGAATTATTCTTTAACAATGAAAAGTCTTTTTAATGCAAATCTTCAAGAATGTCATCTGATCTACCTATTTCCTCAGCTAAGCATCTGAAGAGATGACACCAAGCTGAGTGGTGCAGTTGACACTCCAGAGGGATGGAATGCCATTCAGAGGGACCTGAAGAAGCTGGAGAAGTGGGCCTGTGTGAATGTCATGAGATTCAACAAGGCCAAGTGCAATGTCCTGCAACTGTGTCGGGGCAGTACTCAGTATCAATAGATGCTGGGGGATGATGCGACTGAGAACAGCCCTGCAGAGGATGATTTGGGGGTACTGGTGGATGAAAGGCTGGACATCAACCAACAATGTGCACTCACAGCCAAGAAATCCAACCCTATCCTGGGCTGCATCAAAAGCAGTGTAGCCAGCAGGTTGAAGGAGGAGATCCTGCCGCTCTACTCCACTCTGGTGAGACCTCAGCTGGAGTATTGTGTCCAGCTCTGGAGTCCTCAGCTCAAGAAGGACATGAACCTGTTGGAACAGGTCCAGAGGAGGGCCACAAAAATGATCAGAGGGATGAAGCATCTCTGCTATGAGGACAGGCTGAGAGAGTTGGGGTTGTTCAGCCTGGAGAAGATAAGGCTCAACACAAAGACCAATCTAAGAAAGATGGAGACGGTTTTTTTAGCAAGGCCTGTTGTGACAGGATGAGGGATGATGATTCTAAACTAAACCAAGGTAGATTTAAAGTAGATGTAAGGAAGAAATATTTTGCAATGAGGTGGTGAAACACTGGCACAGGTTGCCCAGAGAGGTGGTAGATGCCCCATCCCTGGAAATACTCAAGGTCAGGTTGGACAGTGCTCTGAGCAACCTGATCTAGTTGAAGATGTCCCTGCTTACTGCAGGGGAGTTTGGACTAGATGACCTTTGTAGGTCCCTTCCAAACCAAACCATTCTATGATTCTACAATAACTAACATTCAGTTTATGCTAGCTCCCAGAAAATTTAAACAAGGCACTTCATAGCAATGGTTGTTCATTCTGCAAGTCTGAACCAAGTTGTCAAGGAGTGAATCGGATAAGGAAAATTATGTCCACTGTTTTGCAACACGTTTTTACCAAAAATACTCAATTTGGATTTCAGTAGCAGTGAATTACAACAGTTCCTGCCTCAGAGTTCCCAAGACCAAGTAGACCAGAAACCCAAATTTAATAAATTTTCTGATAGCATTTTGCTTTCTTGTTGGTTGAAGAAGTTTGGAAACATCTCCCATGTTGGAGACTGTTCCCATTTGCTGCAACAGTTACAAATGGCTGAAGCCTTAGGACCACGGCGACTCTTAACAATGCTGTGGCCGAGTCTGCTGTCTCAGAGATCTACAAACAATGTAATGAGTCTCTAGACCTCCTCTGTGAAGAATAAACATTATTGTCTTTATAAACTTTTTTCCCTTCATTAAAAACCTCTGACTAGAAATTTCAATACTTCTACCCCTTTTCCAGCACAAAACCAATTGCACATTCACTGACATGAATGAAATGAGTCAAATTAGAAGTATTGCATTATTTTTTCTGAAGGTACATATTGAAGCTATTTGCTTCCACATCATCATTTGCATCCACATCATATGGAGCACTACAGTAGATGGCTCACTGATTTATGTCACTGTTATAATTCTCAAAGATTGGATCCTACTTCCTGCTATTATGAACCCAGCACTTGACTTGTGCTGATGTGGTTTTAAACCACTGCATTTTGATGCCCTATTCTGTTCTTGTTAGTTACTGGTATTCTATCAACTAATTCTAGGTTAAATTAAATGCAAGATGTGTACTACACAGTTCTTTTGTTCAGACCTCATGTTTTTATGTTGATGGCCCATCCCAAGATTCAAAAATGAAATTATGAAAAAAGCACATTTTCTAACCAGGGGATAATAATACCAAGATGCATGTATAAAAAAATGAAACCTCAGAACTTTTCTCATCTTCTCTACTACTCTCATACTTTCTTTTCCCCATCGTAACTTAAAAATGTTGGTTAGTTGATAAAAATGCACGGTTGAATTTAACCATGTATCATCTGACTTAATAGAGAAACTGTTTCTCAACCCAATAAATAGGGAGCAGTAAAAGCAAAACTGAATTTTTCCATCACATTCTTTGATTTGAGGCTGAACCTAAAAGAGATACACTTTCACGCTCTGGGGAAAGAAATATAAAATTAGTCTTCCATTGCTGTTATGCCTCCATTAGCAGTGGGGTTTGAGGTCTAACTGCTGCCTCAATAAAGATTGCTCAGCCTCCTTCGCCAAGTGCTGTGGTCCTGCAGAGTACGAACAGCTTGCCTGTGAAAGAGACTCTGAATGTGGTGCTCTATAAATGCCTAGCCTGTGCTGATAATAAGGTATTTCATCTGGTAAAAGATCTTGCAGGTGACTAAAGGCTATTAAACAGTAGTTTTCCAACCTAGTAAAATTGCTCTCCCACCTTCTGCTTAGACTTCACCCACAGACAGGCATAAATACAGCCAGAACTGTAAGTTCCCCAGCGGCAAGGTGCAACATGGATTTAGTGCTCACTCACCTCCCCTACCATCATCCTGCGAGAT
>NW_010390387.1:0-4083 GCF_000710305.1 Buceros rhinoceros silvestris | reverse complement strand
GGTGCAGTGGTGTTTCCACAGGCACCTGCAAAGCAAACAGCTACTGACTAACAAGGCTAAGAAGCATGTGGATCCCGTTATTAACGCCACCCTCAACATCACATGTGTTTCCTCTACATGGTGCGCAGTATGCCTACTCTATCAAGCTGCATTTGTGAAAGGCCACAGGGAGGACAAGGACAGCATCTGCAACCATTTTAGATACGTGCAGCCCAAGTTCCACTTCCCTTTAAAAGGTTTCCACTTCCCAACCTCATACAGCAGAATCTAGAAGACTCTGTGGCTAGTAAACACCATCTAATATCAGCCATTTCCAGCGTCATCACTGCAAAATATTCAGCTGCAGGGTCTTGCTAGTACATCCTGCAGATCATGTCAGAGAAGAAAGGGGAATAGATCAAAATACAAACATCGGGTCTCTGTTCTCCCCACAGCCAAGAAAACAGGTATTCTGTGGCTTTTTACAGCTCAATACAACACAAAATCAACTAGTTTGTCTGATGGAAAATAGACAACGTCAGAGAAGGAAATATAAGAACAGGGCACTCCTTAGCTTTCTACCAACCTTCAAACCCTTCAGTGCTTCATTTTAAGCCCTTCCTGAGCTGTGCTCGGTTCCTTTATTTTATCCACTAACAAGCTCATGGAGTAGACACCCATTGTTAGTGACTAACACAAGTTTTTAGCACACGCCTTACTCTTTGACAAGATTTGCCTTGAACCTTGCTCTGACTACTTAATGCCTGCTGGTTGATTCTTGTTTTTTGGTTCCTCTCCTCCTGCAATGAAGAAATAGGGCAGCAATTTTCTACTTACATTCCTGGTATTACTAATGTACTACTGTCAAGAGTCCTCTCAGTTGTCCTTGCCTCAACTTCTTGATTGAGAATGTCAACTTTCTAGATTTTTACTATTTGTAACAGAAGGTAACTCAGACACATATCATTCAAAGGCAAAAACCACAAAACCAGAGTAGAGCGCATAATAATTTTAGAAATTACGCATCTTTTTGTGCACTATTTTTCTAGCTCTTAGGAAGAATATGATTCATTACATCTAATAGCCAGATTTACAATTGGACTTAGAGCGGTCATATTTTACAATATTTATTATTATTTTGTCTCAAAAATGAAGGGACACTATAAATCCTGATTGTAGGTACTGAATATTTTAGGAAAAAATATTTTAAAAACCCCCACTCCTTAATTTAATCACAAAATGCATTAAAATTTTCAGCTTCCTTCTTTCTTGACAGGTTGATAGAGTTTATTTCCATAAATACCCAGGCTTCCCTGGTCCATCCTCTTCATGCTCACCAAGCTGGAGGCCAGCCCAGGCTCCCCAGCTCCATGGCCTGGTGTCTGTCTTTTTTTTGCCCATGTTCACAGGTCTCTACTCTTCACATGGAAATTCTTCACAGAGTTCCTTCTATCAATTTGTTAGCACACTCTCAAATCAAGCTGACTCAGCTCTTCTGCTCTTAAGACCACAAATGTAATTCTCCCAACTATTCCAGTAAAAATAATGGAAATCCCTTCTGGTACCAAATTTCAAACCTCTTTTCCAGAGCTGTCAGTCTCTTGTCTAATCCTGCAATGAACACCTTAGTGGCTTTTTTTTATTCTTAGGGACAGATTGAGGAAGTTTAATGCCTCAGAGTCTGATCTTTAAGAAAGAGATGTTACATTTATAGATAATTTTAAAGGATATATAATTATATAAGCACAATTTAATCACTATGAGTCATTGTGGATATGGAAAGCATAAATCATGTTAAAGAAATCTGGTTACTTTTAAAAAATGAAAAAAGTTATTAGCCTAGATAAACCGAGACGATTGACATGGGTGGATTTTTAAAAAGATCCAGAGGAAATTCAAAATGATGAATCATTGTTATTATTAAGAAACTTCTGTTGTAGAGGGAGTAAGTCTTTATTAAAAAAGGGCTTTAAAATTTTCTCCAATATCAACCACTTGTGACCCAGCATTCATACCTGAAGGTCAGCATTGCAAAGTCTATCTCCTTCCCATTCTTGATCTCTATTTTTGGTTTTTTTTTTTTTTTGTGACACCTGCTTTTCCTGTAAAACTAGAATAAATTCAATTGACTCCAGATATGATGCAGTTACCTGCCTTCACAGATCAACATTAGTGAGGTACCAGTCAGTACCCACAAAAACAGGATATTGGAGGGAAAACAGAGAGGCAGCCACTGAAAAGTGAACTCCCACAAGGCTGTAGATTAACACCAGCAGATTTTCATATTTTATTCAATGGTCTAGATAAAGCTGTAATTAGTCATAAACTGGCAGATGATACTAAAATAAGTTTAGTTCTTAAGACTCAGAGGGATGTAAGAATAATCCTGACAGTAAGAAAATGGGCTTAGAGGTGAGATGATAGGAAATTAAACTAGTATTCATTTAATGTAATGAAAAGTGACACTTTTCAGTAAAAATAATGCCCAGGACACATACCAAGACACAATTTAGATTATACTGATTTAATTAATACGCAACGAGAGAGAAAGTTACAAGTTATACTTGCATTGCCGTTCACATTCATAATTTTAAATGATAATAAGAAGACATGGCCCCTATCCTAAAGAGGTAACAGGTCACCACACATAAAATGACACACTGTCATTTAACACACTAAAGACAAGGTATTTGCCACCACACTCCAGAAAGGACAGCTACAGCCCTCTGGACCAGTCAGTCATTAAGAATGCTCAAAAGAATGACTGTAGCCACTGCCACCACCACTGCTATCAGTGACTTCCTACTATTTTTTTCTTTACAAATATATGTCTGATATAGAGGCTACGCCGAAGTTACACAGATAATTTTTGAGAACATAAATCCTCAGGTATGAAAAGAACAAAGTTGCATCACCAATTATCTGAATAGCACTCAACAAAATTAAATGTTCATTTCTATGAGGAGGCGAAAAACCCCCAGTAAACAAAGAAAAAACCCAACATCTAAAAGCAGGCCTCCAACCCTCTCTCAAGGTTGCACAAGAAAAAAATTCTGAGAAAAAAAGCAAGGAGTAAACCAGTAAGATGCAGAATAACAGGAACAAGAACAACAAAATCAAGAACAAAGCAAACCTGCAAGCAAGCTAAAGACAAAGGTCCTTAGATCTAGTTCCCCAAAAAACAAAAGCCAACCCAAAAAACAGTATTAAAGACACCAAAACAGTTCTGCTTATATAGCAAAAAGACTGGAAAAGCCAATGTTGTTCTCTATTAATACTACTGTACTAGCATATCATAACACCTACCTTTGGAGCAGAATACCTTTTTTCGTTATACCAGTGAAAAGTCTGAGGAAGACTGAAAAAAAAAAAATGCTCATAATTTACCCTTGAACCAATGCAATCATTTGTGTTGAGGCTAGCAGGTTTCCTGGCTGTTCTTGGTTTAGCCAAATTTCTCCACCCAGTCTATTAACAGCCCCCAATTAACTACAAGTGTTCAGCTGTAGAGCCTTCGTTAGACATTCTGTTTGTTACAATTGGAAGAATAAAATTTCAAGGAAAAACAACAGCAGTGTTAACAGAGAGAAACTGCCAAGGTCATATGATTCATTTATGTAGGAGCTTAGCAACAAGGGAGAGCTGTGAAATACGGTAATAGCAATAAGCCAATGGATTAACACAGCACCAAGTAACATCTTGAAGGAGATCAAAGTAGTAAATAAAATGAAATACAGTGACAAGAATGAGACTAGGGTGTTCGGTTTCTTACCAGTATGAAATCATGAATGAATTGAAAAGCACGCGCACATCTTGGAGCAGTATAAAGAGAAAGGGGAGGAAAATGCATGCTAGCAAAGCTTTACCTCAGTTAATAAGAATTAAAATTGATTTCTATTTCTTCTTGTCGCCGGTTTGGCCGAGGTAAAACACCAAGATCCGGTAACGTAATACCTTCCCCTATTCCACCAGAGATAGGGGAAGGGAGAAAAAGAATTAGTGAGACCTCGAATATACTTTTTGGAAAAACTGAAACAAACTTTAATAACACTACAAAAACAATATATATATACATACATACACAAAGGCAAACCAGTAGGATAT
>NW_010390386.1:72437-92390 GCF_000710305.1 Buceros rhinoceros silvestris | reverse complement strand
TGATTCTGTGATTCTGTGATTCTGTGACATCAGGGGAGCCTTCAGAAAGATCCAGCCTGGTCAATGAAAGGCCCCTAAATAATACAGTGCTTTGAAGGGGAATGAACAATTCAGGGTAGTTGGAGTTTAGTGCAGATGAGATGTTCAAAAGAGCAGTTCTAGCAGTAAGGAATTTGTCTGCTGCGTCTTTTCATCCTGCAATTACAACACTTCCCATGAACTGTAGACTTCAATGTAAGGTACCCAGGGACCTGTGCACAGAAAGGACTGATGTGCACACACTGGCCTCTGCTGTTCGGGAAAAGGCTGATGGGACTGAAGTGGAGTATATTTGCCCCACAGCCTACAGGCAAGGGGGAGACATCTCAGCTGGCTTCACCTCAGCTGAGCCAGGCATCTGCAAAGCAGTCAATGAGGAACTTCGTGTTGCAATGGCTGTACTATTTCCGTTACTCCAGTCATCTTGTTCAAGGTGAGCTTACATATCTCTGCACCACACTGTGCTTCATGTAGATGTACCCCTGAAAATCTAATTTCCTGACTTAGGAGAACAAAAATAGAATCCAGAATAAAACTTTTTTTAAATTTACCCGCTGGCTATATTTAGTTCTGCATTAGCTTTGCAAAAACTCAGATGAAACTTCAATTATACCCCACCATTCCCCTCTCTGAAAAGAAGCCAAACCAGAACATTAAACTATCCTTCAAAATTTCTGTCCCCTTCAAGTGCTTGGTACGTCTAGGTCTTGCTTGTGAAATACAGAAGTCTCTCAGTCCGGGACAGTTCACTCATTATTACTTTCTCCTCTAGGACTGTGGAAGGTTTAAAAGGATCAGGAAAGTCCTGCTAATGTCAAGAAATTTTCCAGGGTTAGTTTCCTGTTCTCTTTTCATGTGAAAAGCTCCCTAGACAAAGCACAGTGCATGGCTGGCCTAGTGTGCCTTTCCACAGTATTGTAAAGTATAATCAGACCAGAAGCTGTTCAGGGAGGATTAATACAAAGCAAAAAGTAAGGTTTACTGTGGAGAGCATCCAATAGAAATTTCCTTTTCCTCACCACAATTTTATATGGGATTAAAATAATATTCATCAGCATTTTTGTAAATGTTTTTCACTGACATTGCAACCGATGTTTTCTCTTTCTATTTTAAACAGCTTGACTGATTACCAAGGACAATAAGTTCCCAATAATTCCTTCTGTCTTATAAGAAGAAAGATATTTTACCAGGGTTTGGAAACTTCTGTTTACCACAGCCATCTGTTCAACGTAGCCCTCCCAGCTTTTGGAGCCAGAATGGTTCATATTCTTCTTCCCTGGTAGGCGACCTGGTCATAACTGAGGTTTCTTTGCTCATTGCCCTGTTGGTGCATGTGAGGACTAACACTGCTTGTGCAGGTTTGTGAAAAAGGTTTGGAAAGAACAAAAGAAGAGTGAGGCTCTGTCTAAAGCTGCAGTACATTTTGCTGTGCTCAACCCTCCTGCACCAGGCAGCTGGCTGTCAAGGGTTAGAGCTGGGCCAGCTACTAGACAAATGACAGATGCTCTCTATTACACCCTTCCCCCTTCCCACCACTTCCCAAAGAGGTGAAAGAGAAAAAGAGCAAGGGAGAGAGTCTTATGGATTGGAAAAAGAAAACTAAAACAGCTTTAATGAGAATAATAATAATAATAAAACCAAAATATACACACTACCAATACCAAACCCAACCATCCTGATGGCAACCACATCACGGTCACCACTGATGCTGTGGGCAGACACCGGAGAAGGCCCAGGCTGGGCTCTGTGGCAGATGGGAACCGGATGCAGGAGCTGGATTCCAGAACTGGATTCAGGAACACGCAGCCTGGGATCGAAGGCAGAATGGGCAGAGTCCTCCTCAGATGCTGGCCATTGAACAAGAGTGCAAGAGGGGGCAAGACCCTCAGCTTTATACTGAATATGACATATATGGGACGAAACACCTTGCTGGTCAGTTTGGGGTCACCTGTCCTGTCCACTCTTCCCTGCAGGTGCAGCCTCTCACTTACTGCACCACCAACATGGTGCACAGGATTTAGCAGTGACCTTGGTCTGCACAGGAGCAAGTATAAGCAAGAGCCTTTCTGCATCCCAGTCCCTGGTAGTAACTGGAAACATCAAGCGTTATCACTGCTAGAAGCAGACACTGTCTGCAAAAATGTGCCATTACCTTCAGAAAGTGCAGTGACTTAGCAGAGACCGAGCTGAACAGTGAAAATCACTGAACAGAACGAGTTCTGTTCTAACTCAGACCAGGACACTGCCACACAAGGAGGCTTCCCTGCCTGGTTGATCCCAGGCAGTGCTATTCTCTGCAGACCATCCCTTCCACATGGGCACTAGCGCATTGCTCATGGTGAACAGAAATGCCATAACTGATCCTGTAACGGGTACAAAGCTCAATACATACCTGCTTTGTGAGGTCTGGAGCACAGCAGCTAATTTTGAATTCTGACTGGTGATTGAATGTTACAAAGTGAGAGAACAGCAAATAAATCCACACTGTGTAACACTGGCCCTCTTGCCCCTCAACTCTCACGCATCTGTCCAGCCCCCTGAGCTCTCCTGGGCATTTGCATTTGCGCTCTTAGTCTCTAACACTCTGTGCTGGTCTAGCCAGACCAGCCTGCCAGTTTTTTACACTGTCTCCCAAATCCAGGCTTGGCAGTTCACCACAGAGCTGCTCCATACTTGACAGTAAAGAAAACTCTTGGATAAAGGGCTTTACCTTATCCAGGTCACCCACACCGAGCTCAGCATGCTCTGCCTTCTCCCAGGTAAAAAGTGGTGCCAAAGGGTGAATGATACCACTGGGGTCCAGCATTTCTTTCACTTACTCTGATCCTTTATTGCATGGGTAAGTCCCATACGAGTGACATAGTGTTAAGGATATATTGCATGGCAGTATTAAGTGAAGCATCAAGGTAATCTTGATTGTCTTCTTGCAACTCTGTCAAGATCTTATTTCTGGGTCAGATGCTCAAAGTCGGATGGTATGAACACCTGCCATGGTTTAAGCCCACCAAGCCAGCACTAAACACCACACAGCCACTCATTCACTCCTACCCCACTCCAGTGGGATACAGAGGAGAAAATGCACTAAATGGCTCAAGGGCCAAGACGAAAGATAGGGAGGGCTCATTCACCGATGTCACAGGCAAAAGACAGACTTGAGGAAACAAAATCAATTTAATTTCAACAACAAAAATAGCACCATTTTACCAATTTAATTGGAGTAGAACAGTGATAAGTATAACAGGATCTTAAATACACCTTCCCCCACCCTTCCCTCCTTCTTGGGCTCAGCTCTGCTACCTTCTCCCTGCTAGCAGCGCAGGGGGACAGGAGTCAGTCCCAGTCCATTTCATGTTGTTTCTCCTTCTCCTTCCTCCTTAGGGAGAAAACTCCTCACAGTCCTTTCCTGCTGCAAGTGGTGTCCTTCTCATGGCAGACAGTTCTCCACAAACTTCTCCTACCAGCGTGGATCTCTTCCACAAGCTGTAATCCTCCCAGTGATGGACAGCTCCAGCACAGGCTTCCTTCAGAGTCCCAGTCTTCTTCAGAATCAGTCTCCTGCTCTGGTGCGGGGTCCTTCACAGGCTGCAAGTGTGATTCTTCTCCACAGTTGATCTCTAAGGGCTTCAAGGGCTCAGCCCCCCATCTCACCAAGGGCCGAAGGGGAATGGCTGCTCTGGGGTGCCTCCTCCCCTCCTTCCTCACTGACCTGGGTGTCCACATAGTTGTCTCGCTGTAGCCCTACTCCTTTCTCAAACAAAAGAACTCCCAAAACAAAAGAACTTGCCAACAGGTTTTTCCCCTTTTAAATGTTTTATCACATAAGCACTGTGGCTTGGTCTTGGCCAGAGGTGGGCCTGACTTGGAGCTGTGGGAGCTTCTTGAAGCTTCTTACAGGAGTCCGTGCCAGTAGCCCCCTCCCCCACTACCAAAACTCCGCTGGACACAAACACAACACAACTCCCTGCATCCTTCCCTTGCTCAAGGGAACCCTGGGTTCCCCCCTGCAATATTCCTGTGTAATTCCTCTGCCAGGTGCTGTTGGGTGCAGCTAAGGCCTGGCTCAAATCTGTCTTTAAATTAAGCTGTGACTTTAACCTCTGACCCACCATTTATGGCCTCACTATATACAATCTGAGTGTGCTCTTTCTAGGAATTAAGTTTCTGTAAGAGCTAAATCCTGGCATGAAAGGACTTTGCAATGTGGAAAAGAGAACACGGATCGACCTAGCAATTAGTATTAATGAATAACAGCTTTAACATCCTTCCAGAGTACCTTTGAGAGCTTATTTTGCTACATCCACTGCAATTCCTCTACCTAGTTTTCTGCTAACAGGTAACACAGTTGCTGTTTTGTCTCTTCTGGACCTTGGGAAATGCTCATACTTGAAGTTTTGATAAAATAGAAAGAAGAAGAAAATGTAATGGTGTTGGGGATGTGACCACCAAATCTGTGAGTGGATTACTGTTTTCTGGTGTTATGTACAGAAATATGAACTCAAGCTGTTGACTGGTAGTTGTAAACCAGAAGAATAGGAAAATGCTCAGGAATGTTACAAGGGCTGTCCAAAAGCAGTGAAGAAGGTTGTCATGATTAGGTGTGGTCTTAAACAGCCCAGGACTGAACAGAACTCCCTTCTACTAACTGTAATCATCTTCTTAAGGAAAAGTGGTTTTGCATTTCACTTCTTTTCAGCTGCTTCTGAAGATATTTTTCCCCTCTGCAGCCTCACAGTCCTCTGTTACTCTGGTCAGTTTTCCAGACATTTCTCATATGAAAATAAGATGTATTTTTATCTACAAATGTGAATCTTGAGAGGCGTGAATCAAAAAAACAGGCTGATAATGTATCACGAGTGTATGAGTTCAGACCGCATGGAAACAGCCAAAGACAGGTGCAAACCATGCCCAGCTCCTGGTCTGGTCTAGGAAACTACACTGGATCCAGCACTTGGCATCCAAAGTGCTGTGTGTCTTTGAACCAGGATACTGGACAGCAGGCTGCAAGCTGAGGTCAGACCAGACTTGCAATGGGCTGATTTGAAACCATCACTTGTTGTTGAGGCCCTGTGCCCTGTGCTGACCTAGTAAAACTGGGTTCTCCATAAAATTGTATGGGAGAGGGTTAAAAGGAGGTCCATGATCCTTTATGTCCTTCCCATTCCCACTGCTGGCCTGGCTTGATCTAAAACTGGTCAAAACAAGACAGCCTGCAGACTATCTCTTATTTACCTGAGTTTGCTAGTAGCCCTTCGGACTATTCTGCAAGCTTGTGTCAGGGCACAAGGACACCATAGCTCTGTACTCTCTGCCCCCCACCATGTCCCCTGCCATTTTTAACCTCTATAGAGTTTACAAGTTTGTAGCTGAAGCTTTGGATCTGGAGTGCCACGGGAGTAACCCTGTGCGGCTTTAGGACAGCTAGTGTTTCCCTGCAAGTCAGAGGCAAGCCCTGACCCTTCTCCCCAGGTGCTCTTGTTTTATGTTCCCCTTTCCGCCCTGTAAATGTGGGAGACAAGGTGGAGAGCAGCATCAAATGATGACCTGGCTGTAAAACTGGGCTGGAGATGACCATCTGATTCCCAGAGGGAAAGGGGTCAGGATTTATCTTTTCTCCTTGGAGGCAGTCCCAGAGCAGAGGGGTTGTTCTCCTCTGCAGTCATCGGGGCCTCGCATGAGCAATGGAGACATCCCATTGGCATGGGTTCATCTCCATCCTGGTCACCAGCTCCTCACCCCCAGGTGCACCCAGCAGGGGTGTGTAGTGCTGCTGCCCCTGGGTCCAGGCCACTTCGTGCCCAGTATCTGACCAAAATCTCTTTAAGCACGGTCAGGGTTTGGGTTTTTTAATCCCTTCTTTTCTTTTAATCCAGATACCACAGGGTTAGTGAAAAAAGTATCAACTTACTGAGTACACAGGGGCCACTGCTATAAAAACAACCTGATGTTGCTGAGTCTCTGCTGAGCTGTTGTCAAAATTTTTGACGTGACATTGTGAAGCGTCCCAGCCAGGCTGGCCTGTGCTCCTGGTTGGAGTCCAGCTGGGCTGCGCCCTGAGCCCTGCTCCACTCTGTGTCCTGCTCATCAGGTGGACATGGACTCCGGGAGGGTGCAATCCTGCCTGCCACCCTCCCTGGTCAAGGTCAGACCCTCGGGTTTTGCCTCTGCGCTGAGTCTCGCCAGCAGCCGCTCTGCAGGGCCTCCAGTGAGCTGCAGGGCAAGGGTGTCGCATCCCTCATTCTGGCCCCACAAGGCTTGTGCTTCTTTCTCATCCAGACTGAAATCTGATTACCTGTCTGTTGTTACGTGATGCGCGTCATTACCCTGCCTGTTAGTCCCTACAGTTCTGTGGCAGAAAATGGCAGGAGCAACGTGGAGCAACGGGGTGGGGAGGGGAGGGAATAAAAAAAAAAAAATAAAAAGAGGCCCTTTGCCCTGTAGAATAAGTGATAATCCGAAATAACCAAGTAAGAAAGACACTTTATCAATCAACCCACAGACAACATTTCATATGTCTGCACCATGTCCAGTGAAGTCAGGCCAGTTCACCACAGGTGAAGAACAGTGCCCATAACCAACCGATCTGAGGCCCAAAGTGGATCTGGCTTTCAGGCTCCCCCTACACAATGCATAGAGGGTCAGGTGTCCCAGGAATGGATCCTAAACTGCCAGGAAGGTGAGCAAGTCATCCTCCAAGGGCAGCACCTTCAATTTTAAGGTTCCAGATCTAGGCAGCTTTCTACCACTGAGCACTGTAATAACTCGTAAGTATCAGGACCTGTCCAGGTTTGAAAGACTTTCTGCTTTGAAAGACTGAAGCTGAATCTCAAACTGAAAAAGCAAGAACAAATGGTAGAACTTCATGTAAGCAAAAATGAAAGGCATACTGAGTAACATGAAAAGTAAAAAGAGACAGGTGTGACTGGATAAGCAAAGAGTATGAAGGTTTAGAAGAATACACAGATGGAATAGGAGCTCAGAGCCAAATTGTGAGATCAGAAAAGAAACTCACATATTTGTGCAAAGAACGATAAGCATAATAAAGAATGTCTGAGCAAAAAGTAAATGAGAGAAAGGATATTTTGAAGAGCTATAAAACATGCAGAATACCCCTTGATGCATCTTAAGTCTATGTATTTAACAACTATAAGTGGTCATCGGAAGCAGTGTATCTACCGCAAGGAAAGCGAGCAAGCTCTGCTATCCTGTTCATGCAGAAATGTGCTGGCCTTTCCCCAGCAAATCTTGTTCCTAAGTATGTGAAGTAGTTTGTTTGGGACAGTTGCTTCTCTGGGGCCACGTCAAGAGAATGTGAAAGTGTGAGATATTATTTCCACTTACCGTCAACAGCAACATGCAAATGCCTGTCTTCAATTCTGCTCTCCAGACAGAGGGATGGGAGCCAGGTTTACCCTCCATCTCTGTGCATCAGACTGTATTGTTATATGGTTAAGACAGACCAGTTACACTGGGCATCTGAAGGAGGAAGATGGCACAGCTGGCTCAGGCTTCAGGACAACTTCAGGGTGAGACAAATTTATGAGAGCAGGGTTGAACGCATGCTGTGATTCTGGCTTTCCACCACATTCTCCTGGATGTTGAAATATTTATGAGTTATATAGTCTTATGAGTTGAAAGAAAGAGATAATGACCTACAAAACTGCTGATTGCCGTAAGGACTCATCTTCCTTTGGTGGACTTAAGCTTTTCCCATTAATGTGCAGAGATAGGCTTAGTCTTTCTGACTTGGAAATGACTGCAGTCCGAGATTTCATTTGTTTGATGAAATGTGAATAAACACCTTTGAGCTGGTAGCTCTTGATGAGGTTCATTCTGTCATTATTGTCCTTTTCAGTTCAGAAGGGTGAGGTATTGTACTAGAGACAGGTGAGCTCTCCTTAAATGTTTATGCTTGCTTTCCAAATCACAAAACTTTCCAAACTTTATATGCGATCTCCTCAATTTTTTTTCTTTTTTCCTGGTGGAAATAAGTAAAATATTCATTTGATTGATAGCAGACATCAGGCTCCATCAAAGTTCAAGCCATGAATTCCCTGTGGCAGCCAAAACCACTGAGTATGGGAGCCCAGCTTGGGAGGATTTAGGGTAGAAAAATTCTGGGAACTCAGATTTGGAATGCCTGGAAGATGCTGAGAAAGTCATGCAACAGCTTTCAGAGGAGGTAAGCTGGAGAATCACTCTTTCTGATAGGCAGGTGGATAAAACTGACAAAATTGTTTTAAATTTCAGTCTGAGATGCAATCCTAAGATAATGATCCTATCTTAGGATCAGTTCAGAAAGTCTTCCATATCATTAAAATCCATCAGGTGGCTACTTTCCACCAAGAACCGAGGACCTTTCCATAGCAGGTTCATGTGGTCCTGCAGACTGCGGTACTATCCCTCGCCCATTTCCTCTCAAATTATGCAGTAGAGGCACCATGAACAGAGGGCAGAGAAGCCCCCACCTCTACACTCAGTGAATAGGTGGGCCATGGCTGAAAGGAGCAGGAGGCAACACCTGGCTTTTAAGAAAGATTGATGTGGTCAGAAGAAAACTGGAACAAAGTGGGACTGTTGAGAACAGGAAGTACCTCCTGCTGTCACTGCTGACACGCAGCCAGAGAAGGAAGATGAGTACACATAACCGTAGATCAAGATCTCATTCACACAAGCCTTCTGCATGGAGTAGGAGACTGAGTAGGATTCAGGTCCTTTCACGGCTGGCTTCTGAGGGAGCAGCCAGCACCTGCCTGGCCACCAGAGCCATGCCATGGCAAACCTCTGTCACTCCTTGCCTCTAGCCACACCTTGCCAAGGAGCCGCCACTGCACAAAGCTCTCACACCCATCTATGTCCCAGTGTTAAAATTTGTAGTTGGAATATTTGGACACTCTGGCATCCCAAGGATTTGCTTTCTAACATTTGAAATGGTATTTCCTTTTGAAAGGTTTGTAAGTTATTTGAGAAGAAAAAACATTTGGAAACATTTTTAAAAGGTCAAAATCAAAATAAACACTTGGAAAATAAAGAATCCGCTCACCCAGTCTGAAATGTTCATTTCCTTTGGATTTGCTGCGCATATTTTCTTTTTTTCCAGGGCTTCAACATTTCTTCTTTTCTGGTCAGAAAAGAATGTCAGATCCTGACAGCCCTTGTGGAGCTGGAGGAGCCTCTCCCACTCGGCCTTTCTGTGCATGCATCATTAGTATGAGAAACTGGCCCTTGGACTTTAAACCAGTTGAGCAATTTGCTTCCAACAAGAAACCACCACCAGAGTAGAAAAAGATGTCGAGAACAAAAGTTATTGTTTAATGTGATAAAGAAAATCAGTGTTGAAAACAGCTTCCACCGTATCCCATTTCCTACAGCTTTGTCATTTGAAAACAAGGATTCTACCCTCTCTTCTCCACAGGCTTGACCTAAAGCTTTTCTCTCAGTTATGTGTCACTTGAATTCTACCAGTTTTATACTTCCTGCAGTTTCTCTGACTTTTCTTGTCAGGTCCACGGTGCAGGGATGCATTTGTTAGCCACTTTCCAAAGCACAGCGGGCTACTGCTCCCTGATGCAAGCACTATACCAGTACAGATAATAAACAAAGAGGAACATGCCAAGCCATACAAGAATTAGAACTTTGAAGTTTTCTCTCGTTCTGTTTTTCCCATTTCAATTTTAATGTAGTTATTTAGAAGTCAATATATTTTACCCTTGCTGCTCACTAAATATTCTCAGATCAGCAGAAATGTAGAGCTGCTGAACTCTCTTAAAGCAAGAAGGATAAAATGGTTGCCAAACAGATGCAGAACATTATTACTAATCTCTTGGTTTTCATCATTCTCTCCAGTCAACAAAAAGTCAGATAACTGAAGTCTGAAACTGGTAAAAACCCGTATGGCATTTGGATTCTGAAATCACAGAATCATAGAACGGTTAAGGTTGGAAGGGACCTTTAAAGGTCTCTTAGTACAACCCACCCGCAGTGAGAAGGGACCTCTTTAACTAGATCAGGTTGCTCAGATAGAAGAGAAACCCTGGGTCTGCAGTCATCCAGCAATTTGTCCTTCAGCCTTAACTTGTTTGTTGTCTTTGGCGTTATTTTTAAAACATCTCTGTCTCAAAAGTTATCTTCTGACAAGTTGGGATTTCTAAGGTATTGGTGACGCCTTCTTTCTGACCCTGAAAGGCAACAGACTGAGATGGCTGGGACATCTCTGGGTTTCACTCACTGGGCTATTGGTGAATACAGGCTCACTCACCCTGCATTTATTCTTGCCGTGCATCTGACATCCTAATGCAATGAAGCCATGACAAATGCTTTGCTCTCACTATCGTGCAGGTTTCTGAACACAAGTGGTGTTCCCAGGCAGAACTTCAACTTCTCAGACCCCTTGTTCTCTTACTTCTGCTAATATTATGAGACTTTCTGAATTTGTGGCACATGGTAGGGTTTCAGAGCTTCACTGAATGCCCTCCCCCGGGACAGGTACCTTGTGTGTCCCACCTTGACATTTCAAAGGGCCCCACAAGGTATTGGCTTCACTCGGAATGCATACCATCTTCTAAAAAAATAAGCATGAGTGTCTTTCTTTGTGGCCAGCCTCTGGCATTCCAAGCCACTCACTTTGAATTGCCAAGCTCTTATCCCCAAACACAGAGACTGCAACCGTACCTGGTTCTGAGGTGACAGCTAAGATTAAAAATGGACCGCAGAGAAGCCAGAGGTGGCTGTGCAGTAATCTGGTAGCAGATGCTAAGAGACTCCATGCCCAGGTTAGTTTTCAATTCCTGCGGCTGCATCCTGGGCCTTTCCCAAGCTGTGGAAATGGACTGATGGGAAGGTGCCCCAGAAGAGCTACCTTCTCCATGTAGTCCACATTGCTCCAGGCCTGGATCAAGACCAGCTCTAGAAAGAGTTTGACCTCAGGTCTCCCTCAAAAAGCACTAATCATACCTAACTTGAGCCATCTGCTACACTGCTGCCTAAAAGTAATTCTGCACAACATAACCTCCCTGCATATGGCAATACAAAGCAGCAGAAAACCTTAGAGTAAGAGCCATCTGACCAACTTAGACATCCACAGTGGGATTTATCTCTAGATATGGCCAGCTAAATGTGTGTATCCCCATCTAAGTGCCTGTGATATCATTTAAATCCTTGAGTGAAGAGCTATGCCATGGAGCCAGCACAGCCTATAGAGCCATGCAGTTCACCTTCATTCCCTCACCTAAACAGAGGTGGCTAAAGAGGCACTCTGTGGGGCCGGCAAGTACAATGCAAGACGTATGGGTGACCCACAGCCTTCCAGGGTTGTGTCTAGAGACCACACAAGATACACTATTGCATCTCAGGGAGAGTCCTGTGTTTAGGCAACTGAGTTCCATCTCCAGCAAGTGTGTAGACACCAACACTCCGGCATTTGCCTAGAGCTAGATCCCTTCCCCACCTCAGGATGAGCTGAGTCTTTCCATAAAAGTGCCAGTTCTGTTCTTTGACTGTATGGGAAATCCATCCAGCTGGGCAGGTGTCAGTAACTGTCCTGCTGATGCTGGAGAGCCCCTGCCTAGGGGAATGCCATGACCACCACCACACCAGGTGAGCATTGAGGGGTTCTTTGTGTGAAAAAAATCCTTTGGAAGTATTGACTGCTTGCCAGTGAAATATTTGAAACATTTGGGCTAGGGAGAAAGGAGGGAAATGGTTTTATTTGTTCTAAAAAAAAAAAAAAATTAGGTTGATGGATTTCTTCACCACTAACTAGCATGCATTTCTTACCCATTTCAGGTCTAAAGTCTATTGAAAAATTTGTGGCTGCACGTTGATGTCTCACAGTGATGCTAAAGGCAAGAAGCGCTCCAGAATGAACTCTCATCCAGCCAAAAATGATGTGAAGTCTCCCTGAACTTCAGTAAGGGCAAGATTTTACCCCTAATTTTTGTGGTCAAATTATTTCCACGGGCTTTAGTTCTTCTCCAGCATATGATCCCCAGCTAAGGTAGAACAGGCCACCACAGGGAAAATTCAGACAAGTAGCTCTGAGATCTCAAATTGGGGCAGAAAAAACCTACACACTTGCACAGGGGAGTTGCCACAAGGGGATTTGAAAGCAGCAGAGCAATGAAGAGCTGGAGGAGGCTGTCAGGAGTTGAAGTGGTTCTGAAGAAGGTTGGAGGAAGGCAAGGTGAAGACTTCTCTTCAAACTGCACGAAAGTACAGGTTGAGACTGGGTGAAAGTTCGGGCTGTGCTGACTTTATCCAAACCAGATTTCCTAGCTTCACTCTCTTTGTGAAGGATTATTTTTTAGTTATTATTTCCTAGATTTCCTGTTGCTCTATGTAATCTCTCAGAGGAATGTTTAGCTATTTTCAAAACTCTGCGCTTCATAACCAAGGTGGATTTTGGGGGAGGCCATGGCTTTGTCTGCACCAACAAGCAGTGCAGCACAGTTGAAGTAGATCTATGGAGTGGATCAGGGCTGAGGACCCAGCTCACACTAATCGGAGCCTTGAAGTTTCCTTCAGCCCAGCTCCAGCCTAGACCATGAGGAGGTGGCACACACTACAAGCACTCCCAGGGACCTCTCTCAGCCTGGTTTCACCTGGAAGGAGTCAAGTTTGAGTTCCCTGATACCAGTCTGCAGTACTAATCCTTGCAGGTTTCACATGGCAAAAGCAAATACTCACTTCAAAAACATGCTTCTGCTCCAGCTGTGTGCTGGGGTCAGCACAGCCCCAGGTAGCTGTAATGCAGGGACAGCAGAATAGCTCCTGTCCTTCCCTCCTGCAGAGCTGATGGAATCGCGGTGCTCCTAACTACAGCGATGCCCTTCGGGCAGTGCCAGGGTGGTACCAGATGGGAAATGAGACTTCAAGGCCAGGTGTGTCTGCTACCAAGACATTAACTACAGACAGCTCCAACTAATTTTCCCAAGCCACAGCAAACCATGCTGATCCAACCCATCCTGAGCGCCCTGGGGGTACAGAAGTAGCATGGAGCGTGTAGGAAGTCTTTTAAGAGGAGTTAAACACAAATTTTGCATTATTAAGAAAGGCAAAGGGAGAAAGCTCCTTTCCAGTCACTTCTCACTAACCGGTGCTGACAAGCTGGGCTAAAACGCACCGGCTCAGCTTGCACTTAGGTACTGACAGCTACTTGTTGGGATGTGAATAACACCTGCCGGGCTGCTCGCAGTTCATCCAGCCTGTAACAATATAAATCACTTAATCTCTGGACTGTGTTTGAAGGGAGTCACTAGTTCAGGTTCGTTTTAATTGTCATTTATATGACTATTCCTGCTTGGAGGAGCAGGCAGTGAATGGGGAAAGCAGTGAAACCCCCTCCCGTCTGTGATCACTGACTCACTCCTAGCCCCGCAACGGTGACAGATGCAGTTAGCACAGTGCGACACCAAGATGCTTTGCAAGAGCACAGTGCTGCCTAAACACAGCATTGTCAGCTCTTAAGGGCAAATTTGCCTTCTTTGAGGGCAATTCTTGCAGTGACTGGTATTCTGCTTGCCCTGTAACTTCTGAAGTCAAAAGTATACCAGGAGTACTTTATTTCCTGAGCCCAGCTTTTATGCTCTCAGAGGTCACTTGTGAGAGCAAAATGCTCCAAGAATGAAAATGAACTTTAAATTTGCTGTTTAAAAACATGCTTCATTGATGCACTATCTTTAAGGTGAGAAGTACAGTGTCACACTTGGTGATTTTGTGTGAGTTGCAGTAATTAAACAGCACACTTTAAGGCTAAGGGGTAGCTAAACTCTTCTCTCTTTTCAGCCTCTCTTCTAAATTAAGTCAGTAGTATCTCCCATGTACCTGTTGCCTCCTTGTCCAGGAATGGATTCTCATCTCTGTCAGGAGTTCAAAATATCTATCTTGAATGACCCAGATCCTTTTCCTGGATCCATGAAGACATAAGTCCTGTGTTTAAGTGGGAAATTTCTTGAATACAAAACAAGTATTTCATGATCTGGTCCCACAAATGTCCATGAGTCAATAAATCTATAGCAGTTGCTTATGCACTCATGTGTTTGCAGAACTGGGTCCCCAAAAGGATATTTTTAGCAATGATCAGTAAAATCTCTAATGGTTACAGGTCCAGTGCAGAGATTTGGATGCTTGCTATACTTACGTAAACCTTCTGGATTAGCAACACTTGGATGCAAATACAAGGAGTGAGACAGCGGAAAGAATTATAGCACTGCTATGATTAGTCAGAACCCCAAAGAGCAGGGAGCATCACGGGGAAGAAAAAACTGGAAAAGAAATTAACCAAACCTTGCTGAAATGGCAATAAAAGCTTGTTGCAGATGGAAAGAATATGATACATCGTTACCAGAAATGGCTAACATTTCCAGGTCCATTCCAGTCAACCCTTCCACAGATTTGTAACTTGAATCTTCTTGTTTTCTGAAATGCAATGTATCACTGCTCCAGGACCCCGATCACAGTAATGCTCCTCTTGGTGTCCTGCTGGCTGGTAGCATCTGTGCTCCCAAGCCTCCTGGATGCTGTGCAGAGCTGACCTTGAGCTGGTGCAGATGTTTCACAGGCAGTACCATGACCACAAGTGCAAAGTACATGAAGAAGGAATCACGGATCTAAACAGGTAGCTCAGCTTGATGAAGGAATAAAAAACCCCATTTTTCTTTGGCTCTCACTGACTTTGTAAAACCAGTATTTCACCACATCTCTGAATTTCCATATCAGTTTCACATTTTGTAGTAGTGGATGCAGCTCCAGTATCATCAGGGACTTTCATCTGGTGACATGATCCACTCATAAGGGAGCATGGGGGGGACCTCCAGACAGTGCTTTTGAGGAAACCTAGACAGGTGGTACAAGTTCCTTAAGTCCCAGAAAGCTTGTAGCTGGTGTTGTGTTCATTACTCATATAGATGTAGGATAACGCAGGAGCGGTTAAAGATTCAGGCTGAGAGCACTGTGGACCTAAGCATCTGATGCTAGGTGGGAGGAGGTGCCTACATAGCAAGGTCTTAATGTATAGTTGGGAGTTGGATTTAGCCATGTGGATCAGATAAACAACAGTTTCCTTTTCTTTCATCCCTTGAAATTTTAGTAGTTAGCAGTTTAAAAATTCATTTGTTTTTGTGGCTCAATGTATTCTAGTTATTTTAAAAATTGTTTTATACATCCCTTTTGTTGCTCTTCTCCTCAGCTCATGATGGGAGACAAAGCTCAAGAACTGAGCCTGAAAGCGATTTAGACTAGTCCAAATACTGCTGTCAGGTCCAGTGGGATAAAATTAGAGCCTAATTTAAGTGTGAGAAAAGTTAGGACCATTTGCTTTGCCCTTTCAGTCGAAAGGCAGCAGAGGAGGCCAGCAGCTCTCTGGACTGCATGAGCAGGATACAGCCAGTGGATCGAGGGAAGTGACCACTCCTTCTACACAGCACTCAGTAGACCACATCCAGAATGCTGTGTCCATTTCTGGGTGGCCCAATATTAGGAAGATGTCAAAAAATTGGCAGAGGGCCACCAGTACGGTCAGGGTTGAAGCCCTTGCTTTGTGAAAAGAGGCTGAGGGAGTGGGGTCTGCTCAGCCTGAAGAAGAGATGGTTTCAGTGAGACCTGACAGCAGCACCTGCTACCTCTGGGGAGGACACCCTCCCCCGACAACGAAGGCAGGTTCTTCACAGTGGTGCACAGTGAGAGGATGACAGACAACAGGTGTAAGTTGAAGTAAAAGAGGTTCCCTTTTGGGCATAAGGAGAAGCTGTTTCTCCATGAGGACTGTCTGCGCGGCGAACAGGTTGTCCAGAGAAGCTGTGCAGTCCAAGGCAGGTTGAGGACAGAGCACATTCTGTCAATGGACTGACAGACGGAGGGGCTGACACTGGCATATTATTACATCGCATACACCAGTGGTTTGTTGCTCCTTTTGCAGGTATTTCTCATCTGGCGCTTGCATGATACATGCCTTCTCTCCCCATGGGAACAGTCTGACACAGACCTGAGCACAGAGTAACACAAACTTTGGTCCAGCAAATAGTTACAGAAGAAATAAAATGTTGCCTTCTGCTTACAAAAGTTTTTTTCCCTATTAATTTAATGTAATTACATAAATAAAATACTTTACACTCTAAGCTTTTAAAACTAGCCTGGTCCATATGATGCTGGGAAGCAGGGATAATATTGATCACTATGGTAACAATGACAGCAGAGATTTCTGGTCCAATTTGTGAAGGAGGGCAGGGAACAGCTACGACCTGTGATGTCATTCTTATGGTCCCTAGCCATGTGACTTCCCTCCATGCTCATGTTATTACATTACTGGATATCGTTAAGGGACCTGGCCTGCCAAAGTGTCTGAGCCTATTTGGCTCTCGGCAAGGAAAATGTTCCTCACCCCTGCTCTGAAGGAAACATCACATTTCAAAAGTTTTCAGACAGCTCAGCATTTCATCTTTCAGAAGATGCTGAACTCAGATCATGTCTTTGGTAACCAGTGGATTCACAGTAAGACTTATTAGGGTTGGGGATGCTAGGACTCTGCTAGTGATTGCTGTACTCCAAGAAGCTCTAAAGAGCTTGTTGTAGTACCTCAAAGTGCCAAACAGGGTATTTACTGTGGGTCTGCGTTTGAATGGCATTCTAGTTTCTGCATAGTATTTGTAAAGTGGAAAATAAGCTATAGCTGTAGAAACTGCTTACTTCAGAAAACTTACCTGTGGCTTCCAAGAGGCAAGGGAGACTGGGATCAGGACTAGGATGTCTCAGTCACAAAGGAAAGTGATTGGGCTTGAAAAGCCCAGGGTTAGAGCCGCCCCATATGAGTCTATGACACTGGCAGTACAGAACAGACACAAACTCATCCTGCCCAGCCATGATGCAACGCATAGGTACCCAACAAGAAATGTTCCGGCTTTGTTAGGTCTTTGGGCTTTCCACTCTTGTCCCTTGATTGTACTTGACATATTTGAGAAGATTCTTTGAAACGTGGATGAAGGAGCAGTGCTCTCGCATTGGCTTTAGCAGGAGCTTTGTGTTTGGAATGTCCTCTCGACACAGGCCAAAAGTGAAACTGCTGAAGCCCCAAACAAAGCTGATGACTTTTCATTTCTTGAGGGATTTCTGTCTCTGTCCCCAACATCCTGGAAATGGCAGGGCTTAGGAATGTAATTTTTTTTTTCCATATAAGATTTCCAGGGCCTTTTGCAGTGTTCTTTAGAAAAAAAATTTTTCTGACACTTCAGTGCTTTGAAAGCATTATTGGTGGGGGGTGGGAGGGAAGAGCAAGTATTGGCATATGAATAATGTGTGGATTACAATAAGGGTAAAATATAAACTGGGTTAAGTATTCTTTCTTATCTCCAGCTCACTGCCCTTTTGTTCTCTTTCCAGCTTAGCAGAACTTTTAGCCAGCTCAGATGTTTCCTCAGAGACCCATAATAGCTCTACAGCCCAGAGCAAGCCCCATAAAATAAGTAAAACCTCCCAGTGTGAAGTTCTGCCTTCCTCCCACTCAACAATTAACTCTTCTTCCTTCCACTTACATATAAGCCGGCTTCCCACACACTGAATGCCAAGTTTTCTGTTAATCTTCTTTCACGCCAACCTCAAGAGTAGGGGAAGGGATTTTTAACCATCGTGTCCTTGGGCTCCGCCGAGTTCTCATCTCCAGGTCTCCTCTGGGACAGCTGCAGTCTGCTATAGGCCTCTCTTAATTTTGTTAATTTTTTGCTAATTTTTTGATAATTTTTTGTAAATTTGTTAATTTTGCTAGCAAAGGACACTCAAATACCTATATGCCTTTGTCTCTCTTACTACTACTCTGGCACCTGAAAGCAAAGTTCTGGTGAAGGTCTTGGCATTTGGCAGTTCTTTTACTTTGCACCAGGAACACAGAGATGTTACAGTAAAACAAAGCCCCATGGTCTCAAGTAACTCCCACATCTCCCTGTGACACAACCCTAGCTCATTGTCCTAGCTCACATCCCTTCTTCTCTGTTGATGGCAAACCTGCAAAAGGGCTCTTTGAATAACCACGTTAATCTTCTTAATTAATTTTTTTTGCCCCTTTTATTTTCTGGAGGATAGGAAATCACTTCTACCCTGCAACTCTAGGTTATAATAAACCTACTGTCTGAGCCTGTTTGCTCAGAAACTTTGGAAGTACAGTGCAGTTTGTTTTAAAGACCATTTGGAAGAGCAAAATATCAAATGCTGTCAACGGTGCCAACATTTATTATATGAAGTTCTCCCTGTAGCTAGTTCATATGAAGTACCCATCATATGACATTGCAAAAAGCATTTGACTGATTGACTGTTTTCAGAAATGGCAAAGTCTCTCCTATAGCTGGCTTCCAGCTCCCCTACGTCTGGCTAGAGTCTGCTAGTTCCACAGGGACAAACTAGACAAGCAAATACATGTGTCTGAATGTGGCCTATTTAAGATCTATATATAAAAAGCTGAAAGCTCAGGAATACAAGTCTAAGCAAGCCAAACGTTCAGATGTGGATGCACCATTTCTTGAGACGCTCTCTGGAGTTCAAGAGCGGGTTAAGCTGTCCATGCGCATGGAGCATCCACACAGCAAGGGAGCCAGATGTAAACCTGGCATCACTCTGTTTCCTTCTCTGTGTTATTCCAGATATTAAGATCTCTATTTTGTACTTAAGTGGAAGAACTGCAATTCATCTGGGGTTTGACTGTCTGTTGAAGCATGTCTGCATGTTCTGGCGTGCATTATTTACCATTAGATCTACTCAAATCTTAGAGGACAACCTCTTCCCAGCTCAACAACGTAAAACACAAAGCAACATAATAGTAGCCAAATAAACACTTATCATAAAATAGGGAAGCACATCAATAACACACATGTAAAGAAAGCCGCATTTGCTGGGCGACTGGAACAGACTCCTAGAGTCAGTCAGGAACCGGGGAAATGGAAAACAAGCCCTTACACAGCACTGTTCACTCTGTCCAAAATATTACCTTTTCTGTAGTCACTTCTAACCTTAAAAGCAATGAGCCTCATAGACAAAGCACAATAGAGGCATGTCTGCTGACACATCATGTGGGCATATTGTCATGGCTACTCTACTCTCCCGGCAGCACACAAAGGCAGAAACCGCAGCGTGGGACCAAACACGAGCAGTTAGTTTATTGCATCTGTAAACAGTCAGTTGTCCAATTTTATGTTCCAATTCAAATTCAAGATCACTAAATGTTCTTCTCCTGAGACTGATGACTGAAGTAAATCGGTAACTTGTCCCCAACCAACTACCGCTAATGAGGAAACCAACTACTGCTAGTTAATGCCTTTTTTAAATAGGAAACCTCAGCTTTCAGAAGGCAGATTTTTCATTTTCAAGAAGTGAAAAGTGTTTCTATTGCAATCCAGGGAAGCAGGTGGGCATTAATCAGCCGGTCCGGAGCTTCCAGCTCCAGCCCATTTTCTTGCAGCTGTTAGCAGCTGACTAACCCATACCCATGGTATCCAAACAATGGCAGAACCTGCAGTTCCGGCTGTCAGTTGAGGCCCTGAAAAAGGACTGCAAACACGTGTGTGAAATGTGTGGATCCTGTACCAAAGTGACTTTTTACAAAGTTTTTCAGGCTCAGAGTCAACAACAGAAACAAAAGGTGGTGGAAAAGACACAAGATTGAGAATAAGGCCCCATACTGAGGTGAATTTACTATAACTGAGCTTCCCAAACTCAGAAGTTTCCCAGGACTTCCCAGGAGCAGTGAAATTTGGAGAAACCCATGCCTAGAAATTGACCCATATTGAGACATCCTCAAGACATCAGGAATCAGTGGGAATTCCAGAAGGTCCCTTTTATACATCTGTAATTTCATAAAGCAGTGTTAAGACAAGGGTAATACACATTTATCAGGGGATTCTGTTAAACAGGAGAAACCTCAGAGATGGCTCCATTGACACT
>NW_010390386.1:68089-72302 GCF_000710305.1 Buceros rhinoceros silvestris | reverse complement strand
CTTTCCCAGTATTCCTTGGCAAGGTGAGATCCAAGAGGACCAAAGCAGCCCTCATTTGGTGTACAGCTATTGAATGAAGTGCCAGGTGTTGAACATAAGAAGACCTCAGGTTTCATTGCATGCCAAAGACATACCATGATCATCATCATGGCTTGGCTTCGTGGATGAAGATTTGGGAAGGGCTTTACCCACGCTTACTGCAAGCACGCTGATGATCACAAAGCGACAAATGAGGGAGACAGGACAAATGAGGGAGACATGATAAATTCAGCAAAAACCCAGAGGATAACTGGCTATCATACTGATTTTTGCCTTTTTTTTTTTTCTGTTCGGAAAACAAATGTGTTGTGTTTGATGTGGCTGACAGCTATAGAAAAATGAACACATACTATGTAGCACACTCCCCTCCACAACAGCAGAGCCAACAAATAAAGACTTGAATGGAGAAAGGCAAATTAGGTAATGTCATCTGGTTTACACAACTATAAAATTTGCATTATTCTATATGTGGTAGAGATTGACCCACATTACAATATTTTTACCTCCCAACTGACACATTATATGATTATTTCAAGAAAATGGTTTTCACAAGGCTGAAGGTCTTTGGAGCTGCGACCCTTCAGGTGCACAGAATGTTTGTATAAATGAAGATTTGAATGGCAAGAATGGAAAACTGCAATTAGGCACCCGGATGATAGGAACACCCCATGGAGAAACATGGAGAAACTAGGCACCTGTCTTCAGCAGCTTGCTTTTGCTGATGACAGAGCAAAGAGCCCTGAACCAAACACGCTTGCACTGGCAGCTCGTAGTTCAGCCCTCTCTTTTTGCAAAGGAAGCCAAGGCTTGGGAATCTCAAGTTTGAAGGATCACAAGAAATGCATCACACTTTTTATCACTCAGCTGAACTGACTCCAAGCTGTTTGGGGTCACTGGCAGCAGCAAAGGACATTGTGTAGCCTCTTGAGACTGCTGTGGCAGATGGACCAGTGAAAGATTTCCAAACGTGTTCAGAATTTTCCGAGTTCTTGCAATTTGCATGCAGGTTTCACACGCACTAAGTTGCTCTCCCACTGTTGACACTTAGCATATCTTTCCCTTGTCTAATAAGGACATTTTTCCTCCTGCTTCTGGTATTCTAAAGCAGTATTATTCCAATAACTTCTGCAGAGTCTGCAGAACTGTGCTGTGGTGGGTTTTCAGCATGACAGCAAGCCTCTGCCCTCACTCTGTCTTGGGACAAAAACTCAGTCTTGGCTGAAATGTGAAAGGAACTTCTAATACCTACTTAATCCGCTTATTAGAAACCTTAGTTGTCCCTCAAGACTCACTAAGAATTTGCTATATAGTACCAAGTATTTTACATCCTCTATATTCTTCATTGCCGTACATTTTTCTCCTGAGAGGCAACTCAAGCCATCCTTACAAAGATTTTTGGCTCTTCGAAGCAATGCTGTTTTCAATACAGGTTAATCAAGTGTGTTGTGATATCTTGATTAATGTATACAGTATTATAATATACTCCAGATATACGCAAGAATTCACTGACTGTATGAATAAATGACATTTCAGTTACTCTGAGCAACATGTTTTTCCTTGTTTCTGAACCTTTGGACTTTAAAAAAAAAACAACAGTCCAAGCAGATTTTTCAGCACACATGATTCCAGAATAATTTCAAAAGAAAATTTCAAAAGGAAGAAACTAAAGTGGATTTTTCTTCGGAACAAAAGATCTTAAAAGCATATTTCTAGAAGGAGACCTGAAAATCCAGAAATATAGCATAACCTTAAAATATAAAATGAGATCTGCAGCAGCAGTAAAGGCAACTGGGAAGTGGCTGGTCAGTTATAAGAAAGTCCAACCTAACCTAGACCATTTCTGCACAAAAACCAAGTGGGAAATCTGGGAATCACCAGCGTTCCTACTAGAGAAAGATTCCCCATTCACCTTGAAAGTCACGCCGTGTTTGTTGGAAAGATCAGTTTTGAGTCTTTGCAGACTGGTGACCAGTAGAACATCATCTGGCAGAAGAGCAAACGGGACGCAGCATGACCACGGACACTCTGTGAAGGAGCCCAGACTGATGGAGGACAGTGGACAAGCTTATCAGTGTGCAGTTTTGAAGTGGCACATTTAGAGCAGAATAGTACCAAAAAAATGAAGAGTAGAGCTAATAATAACCCATAGTGCTACTTGAAATTAATGGACGAGTCCTCATTCTGGTTAGTTACTTCTCTGTTTTGTTTAGGTTATGCTGCCTAGGGCCAGTGTTGAGGGTACTTTTATTATGTAGGTCTTGTTTTTTCTCACATTCAGGGAGAGGAAATGGAAAGGTATTCACAGCTTGGAACTTTTTTCTGTTCGTTCATTCCGTTGTTTGTTCTGTTGTTTGCTGATTAGCAGTATAAACTAAAGCTGACCTCAGCTGACTTGTATTTACACACTCTGCTGTTTTGGTAGAGAAGACAAAAATACAGAGTATTGGCTCTCATCTGTATGCTCATGCCTTTAAGCAGCTCTGCCTGCAAGGGTCACCACACCAGTTTGGGCTCTCAACTTGTCCTTGCTCAGGGATGGGGCTCCCAGGATCTGCCCAAGGGGGTCTGGTGGGATGAGGGGTGCAGCTCTGCAGATGGCCTCTGCCTTTCTTAAGCCTGTCCCAACTAAAAAGCAGGGCAGCCAGGACACTCAGAAGAACCTGAGCAGACCTTTCCCTCCTTTCCACAGCTAATTTATGAATACTGACCTTTCAAGGCTGACCAAAATGATCCTCACCACCCAGTGTGATGGCATGTGTAGCCTGGGGGAAGGAGGTGACTAACTAGAGCCAGAGTCCCACCCATGAACTTGCCACAAGCAAGAGATGCGATGCCAGCACTCCTCAGTAGGGATGCCTATGGGCAGCATAAGAAGGGCTCATATAGGAAAAGTTTTGCATCTTGGACCAGGCAGGACAAGGGCCAACATGAAAATAGAGATGCTTGGTGAGCTGGAATAGTGGAGATTTGATCCCAGGTCCTTTCCTGCTTTTCATTGCCTCCATTTCATATCCTCATGATGCTATAGATCACAAGGAAGGGGAAATGCTGCTGGGTGTTTTGGGAAGACTTACAGAGTTGTGGCATTAACATCTCCTCTGTTTATGCAGAAGAGAAATGCGTGAGCAAGGCAAATTAAAATTCTGCTAGAAGACATCAAGTGGGACAAGACAGATCATGCCCTTGAGTGCCAGGGAGGAACACCAAACTCTGAGTGCTCCATTATGGAGCGGTTTTGGACAGACCTTAGACCAAGGCACAGTCAGTGGTTCACCCAACGCCAAGGGAGAAGGTCAACAAAGGGGAAAAAAATGAGGTTAAAAATGGAGAATCAGAGAAAGCTTGTCGGGATTTTATTAGCAGTTTAAATAAGCACAGCCCACATTTTTAACAGATGAAGAGGACCTGAAGCTCACAGAACAAAAACCTTCAGAAGGATGAAGAGCAGAAAGCAATTAGGTGGGCAGAAACACTATTGCAGTTATGTTCAAGAAGAGTTTGAAAGCTTCTGGAAATAGTCTGTAATGCTTTTACTTCTACTGCAAGATAAACTGGTTCTTGCTGCCCACAGTACTCCGGGGACAACCACAGTGCCCACAATTTAAGAAAAAGTATTTCCTGAGAAAACACAGCAGGAGCACGTTGCGTATTTGCACTTTGTCTAGTTTTACTTATTACCTTCCAAAGCTTTAGACAGCTTGTAAGTCTGACCCCATGGTCACTGCCCAATAGGTGACTACTTTGCAACTGAGATATCACCCACTTTGTTCACCCAAGTGGAGCAGCGTTCACTTCTCAGGATCAGCCCTTTGCAATAGAACACTGTCTTGCTAGTTTCCGTGTGCACTATTTGGTTTAATAAGGGGACAAGTGAGGGTTTATAAGGGTTCTGTGCTTCTTTTTGGTTGATTTTTAACCCATTCGAGATTATTGTGGTGACCTTTGTCTAGGTGTTTCTTAAATGATTTACTGAAGCAGTGTACAAGCCCCTTCTCATCTGTATGCTCGGCGTGAGTGGCTGTTCCTGCCAGGACCCAGGCTGCGATAGCCTGGCAGAGCTGTTCACTTTTCTGTGGCTCAGTAGGCAGAGCAGATTGCAAGTTTTGCCTTGCAAGAGACAGTCCCCTTCTTACAGATTCTCTGTAAGACCTGGAAATGGACTTTGCTGCTGCTG
>NW_010390386.1:36408-67913 GCF_000710305.1 Buceros rhinoceros silvestris | reverse complement strand
GCCCACCCCCCTCCGCCGGCCGGGCCCCGCCGCAAGCCCCCCCCGCCCCCCCACCCCCAAATAGCATCTCCTGCCATCTAGAGGCTTTTTGAATAAACATGAGGGTATTGCCAATGCTCATGTGTGATCCAGTCCCCAGACACAGCTGTGAGCTTGCACAAGTCACATTTGGAAAGCATGTGCAGGAACTACTCTCAGCAAGAAACCACGGGAGTCTAGGAGTCTACACTCCTTCCCTCTTTTGCCCCACAGCCTCCTTCGTTTCCTCACAGTGTTCACGCTTTCATCTGGGAGCCAGCTTGCAACTTCCATTTAGAAAAAACACTTTTTTTTTTTTTAAATGAACGTGTTTATATCCAAAAATATGATCCTTCCCCTTTATTCAGTGATGGTGAGCCCACACCTGGACTACTCCGTGTTCAGTTCTGGGCTCTCTGATTCAAGAGGGATATGGACATAATGGAGAGAGTCCAACAAAGGGCCACAAACGAGATGAAGGGACAGAAGCATTTCAGATACAAGGAAAGGCTGAGAGAGCTGGGACTTTTCAGCCTGGAACAATGGGCTCTTATCCCTGATGTTGGGAGTAAAGAAGATACAGCCAGCCTCTTCTGAGTGGTGTGCGGTGACAGGACAGAGGTCAACGGACACAAACTGACAAACAGGAAATCCCATTTAAACAAAATAAAAATATTTTTTACTGGGAGATGGTGGTTAAACACTGGCCCAGGCTGTCGAGAGAGACTATAGTGTTTCCATCCTTGAAGATACTTAAAATGAGAGAGGACACAGTCCTGAGTAACCTGCTGTAGTTCACTCTGCTTTCAGCAGATGGGATTGAACTAGATGATCCTCAGAGGTCCCTTCCTATCTCGGTCATTCTGTGAGTCTGTGATCATTTCTGTTCAATAAATAAATCCACTGTGAAAAGTTCCTGGAGTTTGCACTTTGCTTCTGTGAAATTTTGGTTCTGGTTTTGTCTGGCTGTATGATGCAGTGGCTGATATTATTCATAGACTTGTCCAATTCTCCATGTTGGAAGGAACGTTTGGAAGTCAGGTCCATCACACTGCTCAAAGCAAGGCCAACATCAGGGCTAGATCAGATCACTCACAGCCCTCTCCAGGCCAGTTATAAGCACCTTCAGGGATGGAGTTTTCCCCTCCTCTCTAGAATGCTGTCCTGCGCTTCATCATCCCCACAATAAAAACATTTTCCTAATACTTCATTGGAATTTCCCGTGCTGGAGTTTGTGTGCATTGCCCTTCATCCTTTCACTATGCATTTCAGAAAACTGTGGTTCCATCTCCTTCACAATCCCATCAGGCCATTGAAGATATCAACCAGATCCACCACCACCAGTCAAACTTTCCCTCCTTGAGGCCGAACAAACACAGCACGCAGCCTGGCCCTGTACGTCCTGTGCACCAGTCCCCTAAACATTGTGGTTACTCTCATCTTGATCTGCTCCGGTTTGCCTTGTACTGGAGAACCAATGACGCTCCACATGCAGGCTCATCTATGTTGAAGAGAGAAGTACGTCACTGAGCCCACTGTCGGTGTCCTTGCTCATGTAGCTTGGTCTGTGGCTGACCTTCATTGCATGTGCTTCCTCAGCATGTGCCATGTGGTGGTTGTCCCAGCTCTTCTTCTGCTGGTCATGCTGTGTTTGGAGCTGGGTGTCACAACTGGCACTGAGAAGTTAAGGCAACTGTTAGCACCTGAGGACCTGGTCCCCAGGCTGTTGTGTTTGACACTTCCTGATGTTGACACAACGATTACTGTAGTCAGCTACAATTCTGGCATTATTCTGCTCCAGGTGTTCATTCCTGCCAGGTCTGTACTTCTCACTGACTGTAGTGGTGCAGCTGGCACAGCGATGTGGCACAAGTCCTGTGGGAGTGCTTCCTGCTTTATGGGACACAGAATCACAATGAGAAAGGGAGAAGCAGTACAAGGCATGGCTTTGTTTTCAAATGTTACCAGCTAAAAGGCCCTCAGGCAGACTGGCAGCTCTACAGGGGCAGGCTCTTTAAGACATCTGCGGATGCCAGCTTTGCCTTGGGAAGCAGACCCGGGCTGCTGCAGCGTTGACCTCATTCCCTTCTGCATTTACCTCATTCTCTTCTGCTGGAGGAAGGCAGTTCTTCACATGAATAACATCTATCTGCCTGGTGAGAAAACAGGACACGAGTTTTGGGCACAGAAAACTGTACAGCTTCTTGTAGGGAAGAACCAAAAGGAGCATTTCACATTGCTCAGTGGGTTGGGTTACCTCCCACGAAGGCCTTCAATTATCTTTCCAAGTGATTCCCAATGCTTCCTTCATCACCAAAGAGCTCTTCTGTCACATCCCAGGTCCACATGCTGGGTTTTTGGCTGCCCCTGAGAGCCCTTGGCATTTCTCATATGCTGGCAATTATCCCTTCTGCCTTTGAGGCAGAAATCCTAATTCTCACAAAAATATGGTACAGTGATCAGAAATCAGCATCTGGAACTGACCAGGGCCAGACAATGCTTTGAGCCACTTCTTTGCCTGTGTTTTCCTCCCCACCCCTTCCCCCTGCTGTGTTTTTCTCCCTTTCTTTTCCAGCTCTGTACAATTCCCCACCAGGCAAGACCCGTGTGTCCCTCTGCCCCAGAGAGACTTGGATCAGAGGTGATGCAGGCACAAGCTGTGTAGATTTTCTCTCCATACAGGGATCCTCCCTTTCCTCCATTCCATTCCCTCAAGGATCGCTCCAACAAGAAGGCAGAGTTGGTACAACACCTCTCAGAGCCTCCAAGAAGTCACAGCACTCTCTGAGCTGGCACCAAGGGCTTGGAGACCAGATGCTGATGTGGCTTTGCCAGCAAGGAGGGCATGGGAAGAGAGCTGATAGAAGGAAAGACCTGTCCCTCTCCCATCAGCACCATCTGGAGTGCTACGATGTCCCGTGGTACGCAGCACAGTCACAAAGCTGTACAGCTATTCTGATGGAGATGGGGTTTACCTCCAAGCGGGCATGCTGCTTCTCTTTTGGTGGCACAGCATGACCACTGTGTCACAGGGACAGTGGGGAAGGGGGGCAGGAAAGAGGAGGGTGGCCCATTGGTCAGGGCACTGTCAGAGCCATGGAGAGATGATCTGGATGGAAACTGACTTTCTGACCCACATGGCTTTAGTTGCATCTTTAATCTCACCACCTCTTAAATAAACAAAGAGCAAAGATATAGTATAATCTCCTCAAGAAACTACCTACTACCATGATAATTTGTCACCCTGTGCACAGGGCAACAGATGCAAATGTGTCAGCCAGATCACCTTACACAACACAGAGGACTTACCCAGATCTCTAAGTGCAGGGACCAGCCTGCATACCATTGCATTTCACGTGTTTCCCTGTTGTGTCCTAATGCTGACTCTGTCTTGGCTCGTTTAGCCTCAAAGAAGATTTACACTGCAGGGGAACAGTGCACAGTGCCCTCCACCCATGCCCCGAACCACCTCACCCCACTCCCTCACCCCAGCAGCTCGCAGCTCCTCCCCAGCTGGGGCTGCAGGAAAACCAATGGCCTCATCTCTTCACCCATGATGACATCCCTGAATGGGAACGTCCCACCCCAGGGGTATTTCCAGGAGGAAATGAAGGAACCACATCTCTGTAGATGAACAAATCAAAACCCCCCTGTGCTCTCTGAAGGTGAAAATGCAGAATGCATTGGCTGCAGCGCAGGATCATCTTTAAGCAGCAGGCTAAATCATGACTGCTGAGAACAAGCCCTGCTCTTTAGAACCAGTAGCACAAATCCCACTCATGCTGAAGACTGGACTCTGGACCAAGGCACAACTTTGTTTCAATAAAATAAAAAACTGTATTTTATTATTGGATGCCTCCTCTAGATTCATAAAAAGTCACTGAATAACTTAGGTTGGATCTCTGGACTGCTCATTCAGTCAGTTTTTCACAAGGACTCCAAGTCCTCCTCTGCAAAGCTGCTCTCTGGACAGTCACCCCAGCCTGTATTGGTGAAAGGGGCTATTCCACCTCGTGTGTGGGACATCTCACTTCCCTTTGCTGAACTGCACGCGGTTCCTCACAGCTCATTTCTCCAGTCTGTAGAAGCCCCTCTGATAAGCAGCTCTGTCCTCCAGCACATCAGCCGCTCCCCAGCCCCAAGTATCAGCTGCAAGTTTGCTGATGGTGTGCTCCATCCACGCGCTCCATCCATGCACTCTCTTCTATCATCCAGGTCACTACACAGTTTTGGCCCCAGTACTGGCCCCTAGGGGTGACACTTGCAATCATCTGTCATTTGGACTTTTTGCTATTTTTGATCACAACCCTTTGAGCCTCACAACACCGTTAATTTTACGTCCACCTTAAAGTCCAACTACCTGAGCCATATTCCACCAGTTTGGCTACAAGCACATAGTGGGGGACCATTCCAAGTGCCTTACAAAAGCCAAAGTCAATGAGATTCATTTTTCTCCCCTTATGCAGAGCCAGTTATTTCAACAAAGAATATCATCAGGCCGGTCAGGCGTGATTTGCCCTTACCTCCCTTACCTCCGAAAGGGAACAACACACTCAAATGCTTCTAGTCAGAAAAAGCTGACACCTACTCCTCTCCCAAGGAAGACTTTTTGAAAGATAACCATTTGTCACTTTGTCAGATTACTTGACACAGATGATCAGAAAGGATGAAATAGAAATGGAACCATGTATCATAGGTTTATTAGGGAAAAAAGTTATACTTCATATATTTGGCACTGCACTGAAGCAAAAGTATGTGAGAACAATTAAAATGTTAAAACCCAAAACCCATGAAAAATAAAATGCTCTTTTAATCACTTTAGTTCCTTTTTTGTCCCCATACAATTTACAATTAACTACAGGAAGCAACTGAAAAGGTATTAGACCTACACTACATGTAAGCTGAAATAAGACCAGGGCCCAGATCCATCCCCCAGGAATGTTGCTACTGTCCAAGGCTGTCAGAATGGGGGAGTCTTACTAACATGAGCAAAGGTTTTTGAGATGTTACCACAAAACTGTAAGACCATTAATGTTACTGAGTAAACCATTAACGCTAGATTGCTCAGAAGGACTACTAAAATCCTACACTATTGCAAGCTTCCAAATGCCTGCTAAATGATCACCGTCACACCTTTCATCCATGTCAACTTTTGCTTTCTGGTCTGGATGGAAGAGAGTTCAGTAGTATTTTTAAGGAAGTACATCCTAATTTGTCCCCAGGACGGATCAAAGTCAAATGCAATTTTCTGCTAGTTGACTCTTGCATTGGTGACTTGGGCTTCTTTTTGGAGGGCACGTAAGTTAGAAGTTTCTAATCTGCAAGTTACTCATCCCATGCCTCCACGCAGTGAAGTGAAAGACAATGACAAGGAATAAATAATATACCAAATAAGATGAGAATGGACTGAAGAAAAGTTGTACTAAAACTTTTAAATAGCGAAGGACAGAAACTTTAACTGATGCTGATAAACTGCTGAATATGTGTTTTTGCTAGACTGTACAGTGCCACTCTAACATGGAGGGTAGATTCTCATTGAATGTCCAGTCCAAAGGCAGCCAAGGAAGTGGGACACGGGTCTTCAATCAGTAATTCAAATGTTAGATCACAGTACTCACAAGCGGAATACAGCTCTTTCCTGGGTTAATATATTGTGCATAGCAATATCTCAAAGAATTAACAGCACCTTTTACATTAAAATTCCAAACGTATTTATCTAGTGAACCAGAAAATCTCAGCATCTCTAAGAGCACTTCTGCAGATGTACGGTACAGTATTTATATAGATATAGATATACATATATCTCAAAGTGAATTTACACTGTGACCTGGTGATTAGTCCAGCAGTGGTAAGTCTTCAGGAGAATATATTGCCTTTGGTGGGTGGCCAGTTACATGGCACAATTGCATAGGGGAGCCCCGGTGGGCAGCAAAGGACAGTTTAGCATCCCATTAAGCAAGCACAGCATGCTTAGGTCGTTCCTGCAAGATATAAGAAACTTTCGAATTTTCATGGTTAATAGAGTTCTAGTTTTCACAGGTTGCTCACATTGCAACTGCCTCTCTGTGCCTTAAAGACCCAGAGGAGAAAGGTAGGATACCTCACTTATATCCTGTCCCTGCTTCCAAGCGGAAATCAAGGAGCACCACAGATTTAGGCTGGTAAAGAAGGGACCATATTTGGCTTCATGAGGTTTTCTTGAGCAGCTAGTCTTCACTGGTTTGCCTCATTTCTCTCTCTCCTTTTTTTCTTTTCCGAATCAGTTGCTCACAGTCCTCTGGTAGAAGTCATTTGAAAAGCATGGTCTGCGTTAAGACAGGAAAGCAGACTGCTACCATTTCCCTGGGATGGGCACACCACACTCATACCAGCCCACATAGTAGTAGGGTGTTGTGTATCCAATGCGTCCAAACGATACAGGCTCCTGGCGGTACTGGCGGTAATACCCTGAAGGGAGAGAAACACCCATGTGCACTTCAAAACGAGGACATAGTAATTTAATAAAAGAAACACGCAGTGAAAGTCAATCCCACAGACTTAGAAGCTGTCTGGTACGGAGTTTTGTCAAAAGGGTATTTGCTAGCCCTGGTATTTGGCCTAGACCTTTCTCAAATTCTTTAACTCTGGTCCTTTATATGTCTTGTAGTTTTGATTGGTTTACTGTCCAAAATATCTTGAACTACTGTGTAATGATGTGGTCTGCTAAAATGCTTCTGCATTTCACTCCAAAAGGAGTGAAATATATATTTCAGATGTGTTTATGAAGTTTGTAAGTCAGCTTAAATATACAAAGGGCTCTGAGGCAAAAAATACCATCAAATCGTATTTATCTGATAGGGTTCAAGAGACTATCAACAAACATCAGCATTTCACAAAACAAGAAGGTATCATTTCATGCAGTAAATATGGAATTAAGGCCTTGAGCCCCCTTTTTCTTCATCTGCAGAAAGAATGTGACGGCTTAAAGCATTAGGAGAGGTGTGGCATTATTCTCCACATAGCTGGAACATCTGAAACACTCATGTCTTGTGCCAATAACAAAATTCCTGCGTGCTCTCTATCTCACCTAGTAATACACATTTGGATTAATCATCCCTCTTTTGAACTGAGAAATCTAGTACTTCCCAGTGATGTATAAATACCAGTTTCTCCCTGGTAATGCCACCATGAAAAGAATACCAACAAATAATTTAACATGGAAACTATTAAAGCCAGCTGAATAACTTAAATCAATAAACGTACTGAAAATATTGGCTGACTTTCATGATTGGGTTCATTTTGAGAAGGAAGCTGTCACCCTCTTGGCTGAGCAGTTTACTCAGACCAGCTCCTTCAAGGTGAGAACTTTCACTTGGAGGAAGGTATCTACCAGACCAGAACTTACTCTGGTATCTACCAGGCCAGAATAAAAGTCCTCAGTCTGACCTTAAGTCACTAGATATACTTTAATGTGTTTTGCATTGAATGAACTGATCAAAAAACATTTGCAAAGGCCATATTTGCAAAGATGTAGCTGGTCCTTTATGGCAGGTGGAAGAGCTTATTTTACACCTCGATTAATGGAGCAGGTGTTATAATTAGGAGAAAAGTTTCATAGATCTGTATAATTCTTCCCTTCCTGTTTTTACATTTTGTTCCTGTAAACTATTTGCATTATATGCCCCTCTCTTTCTTTCTGTCTGTCTCTCTCTCAACACCCACAAGTCCTTCCGAGACTTTCATAACCTGTTCAGCTAGTCCTGAGTACAACATCACCTCATTACCCATTGCATCAAGAGAGCTGCCAGCAACCATGGACAAAGAGCCCCACACTGTGTCCCACTCCCCACCACCCCTTAATCCTACAGGTGTGATGACAGGCACCTGGCCAGCATCCCACTCCCCCATTGCCGTACCTCGGATGGTGGGCAGGGCTTCAACGTACGACTGAGGTCCCGTTCTTCCATCCAGGTGTGAATCCACAAACTGGCAGTGGTCCTCACCCCTTCCCCAGCTATCCCCAATGCTGTAGAAGGTGTCTGAAGGGTGATACAGACAGATTGACTCAGCATTACTTTTGTTTGGGATGCTCTTTACCACCGGGAAAATAGATGTGAGAGAAAACAGGAGAAGTATTACAGTGACAAATACAGTATTACAATGAACAAAGGGTCTTTGGAAAGAGGGAGAATCCTACCTTCACAGTACAGAAGGGAAATGATGGAAGTGAAACAGGTTACAGCTCAGTATGGAGTAGTCCCTGTTTTGCAAGCCCGTGGATACTGCACCACAAGTGACATATGGAGGGAATTTCAACTGGACCAGTCATGTGAATATATTATAAGAAAGTAAAAAAATGCTCTATGTGTCAATACCATTAGTTAGATTGCAGTTTCAAATGAAAATGAAAAAGTGTGGAGCTCTCTTTCTCTAACAGATGGGGTGGGATTTCTTACCACATATTCAAACACTCTTTAAACTATGCCAATGCACTGCAATAAGAATAACACACTAGTGCAGTCTGAAAAGCCATTGAGATAACCCCAGCACCCCAGATCAACAGCGTGCAAAGTTTTATTCATTATCTCTCAGCAAACACACCCATATAAGAGCTTAGGAGTACTCTTAGGAGTACTGCTCACCTAGACAGTGTAATACCAGTCTTTCCTTCACTGTCACCCACTTTGATCTGCCTTGGCAATCTCCAGGGAATATTTTTCTGTCCAACTGCATGCAGCCGGGACTCACCTCCCCATGAAGCAAGCACGGGAATTCCCAGGGAGACATGGCGAGAGCACTTGGTTTTCACAATACAAAGCACATTGCTTTCTCAGGATATAAACACACTCAGACTTTCCAAGAGAAACTTCCTCCTGTCCTCTGTCTGCAGAGCTCTAATTGAAAGCTAATGCCCAGGGCATGAGTGCAAAACAAAAGCAGGGCAGCTCAGCTATCACATCAGACCTTCTCAAGAGAAGGACTCCCAGATAGCCATCTCACAAATCTTTCTCAGATGAGGTGAAGAAAGCGAGAAGATGGAGATGAAAGTAATCATATATCGACAAATTAATCTTGGTGCCTACCTTTCAGGTCATCACTGAGGTAAATCTTGTACCTTAAGGAGTTGCAAAGAACCACTCCTACAAATTTACGGTACCAAGTTCGTTTCACGTACTGCTTGCCACTGCAGTCTGAATAGGTGGGGTCATATTTAAAAGTGAATGGGATCCAGATAGGCTCACCACCTTGAGAAAAAAAAAAAAATTAACATTAAGGACAGACTTCAGCATTTCATTCTGAGTTTTGCTGAGGCTAACATCTGAAAATACATTTTACAAGAGATGCTGCAGCAGATTAATGCATGACTTTTCTGTACCCAGAAACACTACTTCAGGAACAAATATTATTAAAGAAAATTGAAACGCAAGGGACTTGACTAAATCCCTTCCAGGCAGTAGACAATAATAACCTAAGATGGTTAAAAAATATGATCTCATGTACTGAACCACAGTTTTAAGTAAACAGTCTCACTGTTTTTTAGTAAGACATCCTCTCTACCTTGTGATACTCCGTCTCTTTTCTCAACAAAGCCTGATCTTAAGTCTGTCTAACTACAGTCACTTGGATTTTAATATTAAGTACAAAACCCTTTTGCTAAAGAACAGATATCAAGAATTTTGTGGTGAGTAACAGCCTGTGATATGAAGTAAATTCTACCCTTGGTATTTAGTTAAAAAAAAGTACTTTTCTGTTTTGTTTTCCCACATTACATCAAAACAGATGAGTTTCCAATAACGGACAAGCGAGATCATTCCAGCGGAGCTCTGTCCAAAGCATTGCCGCAGAGCAGACTGCTTAACTGTATCACGAAAGGCTAAATATTCCTCCTGGCTTACCTAAACGCTTGATTTATGCTAACCAAGACAACACAATTTCTTTTGAAATTGCTGTTGTAATAGCATACATAGAATTACAAAAAAAGCTTCCAGTATGATAATTGGTATTTTTCTCTCTTTTTGAGCTACAGTTTAAAGCCCTGATTTTACTCTGCTCTTTTGAGGTGGTTTAGAAATGAGATTGGAAGCTTTTTCTGTTAGTCATTCCTCACCGCCCTCACTAGGCACATGGACCAAATCCTGCAAGCACTTGAATGTGAGAAGCAATCACTGATCAGCAATCCTCAAAACTCCATCCTGTGTGGACACAAACATACCTAGACTGGGTTTACACAATTAGTCACACAGTGAAAGGATTGCAGGGTTATGGACATAGCTTTCTCTTTAGAATAAAATGATACGCTATCTGTTTCTTGAATGCAGTTTTATTGCTGTGAATAGTCTGCTTTTATTCATCACTTTTGCCCACCTCCAAGAATTCTGAAGGATAAACTTAGCATGTCCTCTAAGAGCTGCTCTGAATATTCAGAAGCTCTTCATTTCCACAGGTTCACAGAGCTCGGCCACCTCCTTTTGATCTATCTTATCTCTACTACTGCAGTCACACAAAAATATTTTCTCTTTCTCCAGTCAAAGTAGAAAATACAAGTGCAAAAGCCACCATCTTCCAACACCTCCTTTCCATGAATGGACGCACAAAGTAATTGACAGCAAAAATCCTGAAGGTGACCAGGGACACGGGAAGGCTGCTGCTCTCAGAGGCCTGGCCTCCCACATCGACTGCCAGAGACGTTGTGTGCTCTGCAATATCTGTGCATCATCAGAGACCTCTGAGAGGGTGCAGAAAAAGCAGACTAACAAGAACAATAAAACACAGAAGGGAGGGAGACACTGGACATTGTTTTCATAAACCATGTAGTCCAAGAGCCCCAGAACCAACCACTTGAACTGCTTAGGAAAGTTGACAGAGCGTAATAACCATGAGGTCTTTTTTCCTGCATGTCTTCCGAGAGCACCTGCTGCCTGGGGCTACCCTACCAATGTACAAGTCAATAAGGTTGGCCCCAGCACAAGGAAATAAGCTCTTCTGTTTAGAGGCTGAACTGGTGTATTGCAAATTGGAATGCGAAGCAAGCCCAACAGCTTCGTGGCATATCATTCAGGTCAGTAAAAAATCCTTGAATTTATTAGTATTTATAAGTTCATCAGCACAGAGGAGCATAACAGAAGCTAGAGTCAGGAAAACTTGATTCTGCTGTTCAAACTACGTTCAGGTGACTGATGGACACACATACTGACGCAATATAGTTTAATGCTTGTTACTAAGCAATTAAAGCTGTGGTACAAGGCAAAAGATGGGCCAAAATCAAGTGCTTTTTAAAACATATCTTTAAGAGATTTCTTTTCAAAGACCAGAATAAGGGGTCCCAAGACAGAAAATGCTTTGTGAATTGGCACAATGAATTACTGCCGGTGCCTGCTTAAAACTGTAACTCGAACTGCATGTTCATATGCTTCTAACACCTATACTGTAACTGGTTTGCACAGGGTCTATGCACTTCACGAAAGAAACAGAAGAGTAAGACTTACCAGGTGGTCTGACAATGAGGAGAGGATTGTCTAGAAGAATGAAACAAATAAAAAATTCAATATTTTGTTCCAAACCCTGTTTTATTTTATGAAACATACACTGTTTCATACTCAAGAGAGTGTCAGTGGCAGAGTAACTGCCCTTAGCTGTGTTATAAATGTGGGATTTACATGTCTCATCAATTCGCAGAGCTAATGAGTGTTTGTTATTCTGCTCTTTTTCTCAGTTGATGAAACTTGCCACAGGATTGTATATTTATTCTGATACTGTAAAAACTCTACTGCGATTAGTACCGAAGTTCAAAGCCAGCTTTGAAACAGATTTCCTCTTCTCAGCAGGTCATCAGAGCAGGGGGACAGTTTCACTGTACGCTTCTGAATATATAGTGTTAAGTTACACCTGCAGGCCTACCTTCCAAAGCAAAATGTAACCTACCTTATGTATGCAAGTCTCGGTCTCAGACATCCACCACGTTCAGCGCAGTTTTTTAGTGCTATTTATAAATATATGAAATTTATAATTTTTACTCTTTTTGTCATAGCATTGGAATTTTTGAGAAGCCTCCTAGGCAGTGCAATGAGCACTGTCTGCTATCTCAGGAGCTTCAGCTTCTTTGAAATACTCTCTTTTTCACGAATTGACGGAAGAGTACAACAGTTTTCTGTTCTCTTCAGTGCTACCAGAGTTAAGGTTGAACGTTTTCAAGGAACTGCTTGATCCTATGATGGATTCTTTATTGAATATTCCCATCAGATGAAACTTTTCAGTTGCACCAGAAGAGGACTCTGAACTAGCAGTTTCTATTTCTTCGGACCTATTCCGTCACTGGATGGTCCAACACCATCTGGCTTTCGATTTAGCAACTGCTTTTGTACTTCTGTACAAAGCTGGAAAGTCACCTTTGGCCACATGACAAATGAAAGATCGGTGCTGCAAATAAAATTTCTCATTTGGTGGATTTAACCTGTTAAATAAAGCTCACAAGGTAGCTGATTTTGGATGGAAAAACTAGGCATTCAAACCCATATACCGGCAGCCAGCTAATCAGCAAAACTCCCTGCAAGATTCAGCATAGAATCACAGAATAGTTTAGGTTGGAAAAGACTTTTAAGATCATTGAGTTCAAATGTTAAGCCAGCACTGCCAAGTCCCCCACTAAACCGTGTCACTAAGCACCACATCTACACATCTTTTAAACACCTCCAGGGATGGGTACCAAAATGCTTAATAATCCTTTCAGTGAAGGAATTTTTCCTAATATCCAACCTAAACCTCTCCTGGTGCAACTTAAGGTCATTTCCTCTCATTCTGTCGCTTGTTACTTAGGAGAACAGACAGACCCCCACCTTGCTACAGTCTCCTTTCAGGTAGTTGTAGAGAGTGATAAGGTCACCCCTCAGCCTCCTTTTCTCCAGGTGAAACAAGCCCAGTTCTGTCAGCTGCTCCTCATAAGACCTGTTTCCTTCACCAGCTTTGTTGTCCTACTCCGAACAAGCTCCTGCACCTCAATGTCCTTCTCGAAGTGAGGGGCCCAAAACTGAACACAGTATTCCCCAGTGCTGAGTGCAGAGGGATAATCATCTCCCTACTCCTGCTAGCCACACTACTGCTGATACAAGTCTAGATGCCGTTGGTCTTCTTGGCCACTGGGAACACAGCTGTATTTGTCCAATGTTAAATATTATGCTTGGACTTACACTTAAGTTTCTTACTCCTTTAAAAATATCTAAATCTGTTATGCAGGACCATCTACTTATCTTGTATTTTTGTCTCCTTTCTGTGAAGACTTCTATTTCTTAATGGAACTTCTGAAGCAAGCACTACAGGGTGAAGTCAAATGATCAAAGACAGAGACTGCATAAAATCCATATCATTAAAAGGACAAACTTTGCAAGACAACAGACCCTTTGGTCAAGTAAAGCCTGAAAACTGTCCTTTTCTATTCAGTGGAGACATTAGCCTCTGGCTTAATGGAAGGAGAAGAAATGGATAAGAATAGCTCAATTAACATACTATTTTTAGAAGGGGGTGTTGCTTTTGAATGCCTTTTAGCCCTGTGAAAGAGCAGCATGCCTTGTCAAAGAAAGAACGGAGAACTTTACCCATCTGATGGAACATTGTTTCCTATATTTCTTCCAGAGACAACCGCTCCCAACTGTTCAGCTGTGCTGTTCACAATTAGGAAGTTAATTTACTAAATGTTTGGTCAATCTGTCAAAGGTACTAAACTTCTCACTGCTTCTGTATTGTTGAACATTAGTAGGCTTTTGTATTTTAAATTCAACTTCCTGTTCCCCTGAAGCTTGCTTTAATGGCACTTCATTTTCATAGTGGCATTACTGAAAACAAATAATTAACCTATGTAAAAAAAATCTCAAAGCAGCAAGCTCAGAATAATCATCACCATTATTCCCCTGCTGGTCTCGGTCATTGCCCTGCCGTATCTCCAATTAGGAATTCAGATTTGAGATGAAAATAAAAAGCAAAGCATACCAGACTCGGTGATAAATGAAACTGAAGAGCTAACAGGTCCATAACCAAAGGGATTCTTTGCTTGGACTTTAAAGTAATACCTGAAACAAAAAGAGAGGGAAAAGTAAGATTAAAACATTAATTCTACTGCAATGGCTAAAACATAAATAATACTAAAACAGAGTGAGAATCAAGCCAGCAGAATTCCACTGAGCTCAGGCATCCTTTGCATTAAATGGAGTTGGATACTGGGCCAGGGTACGAGCTGTCTGTTACAGACAATCTTCTTCTTTTTCCAATTGCTCCCATGCCCAATCATTTATTTATCATACCCCGTCCAGAAACATTCACTTTACACAAAATAACCAATACCAACAGACTAAAAGAAAAAGTTGCAAGGAAATGGAATTCTGGTATCGAGAACAGTTTTAAACCAGATCAACCCCTACGAAAGCAGCGGTGTAAACTGCAAATTAAAGCTGGATCAGATGTATGTGAGATCAGAAGCTAAGCTTTTGACCTTTCTGTGAAAACTCTAGTAGCATTAAGATCACAATACTTGAGTAACATGAGAAAGCTTCTCATACTGCCTTATTGAATCCCCCGAATCATTTAAATCACATGCTTAATTCAAAGCACATGACTTGCCACTAGAGCTCCATTCTTTCCTTGACAGAAGCAAAATTATCCTCACACTTAGAGAAGAGTATGTGTAAGCACATTCTTAGTTCATTTCCAAATACAATGATTTTTATTTGATGCCTACCCCGACATTTTTCTCCCAGATTAATGCTTTCTTCTTTGCCTTTTATCTTTGTACCCAGTCCAACAGAAAACAATTAGAATGGAAGGTAACTGTAAAAATTTCCAGCATAGAATTTTTAAAGTGCCTGAGTTTAGGTTTCCCTGTCTTGCCTGCTTGCTCGATTTCATTCTTGTAAAGAAATCAACAACAAAAATATTACTGCACCTCTGTAATATCCACATAGTATTTGTATCTTGATTTAGCGTCTCAGCCAAAAGCAGACATCTCCAAAAGCTCCACATATGACCCACATAACAGGGCGAGTGCTTACTTGCGGGGATAGTTGCCACTGAGCAGTGGATTGATTACCTTCCATGGCAGTGCCCACCTGAGTGGTAGGCCAGATGCTCCTCAGCTGGTGGAAGTGAGCCCGCCCCACTAAAAACAGCAGGCTGCTCTTAGTGGCAAAGCTATTCCCATCTTGCACAGAAACCTGCTAGTGCTGCTCCACTTGCGTGGCCCACGCTGGGCTGGGACGGTGGGTTCATAGCACAGACGTTCTGACATCCCTGGAAGCTATTGCCGCCTGGTGCAGTTTATACACCAAGTGTGGACAACACTCACATTAAAAACTTCACTCTCCTTTCTTCCCTTCTGTCCACAAGAGGTGACAGTAGCCCTTGCAACATCAGAGTGTAATGCAGTTAATACCACATAAGACGCTCCTGCTTTACAGCCTACCAGGCAGCAGGAAAATTCAACACAATCTTGTTGCGGGAACTCGGCTGGTTTTAGTCTGCCACTCAATTGTTACCACGTGCAGTTTCCTGTACCATCAGATATATCTGTTCCTCAAGGACTTAGCCACAGAGCAGGGCCTGGAGGTCATTCCTGAAAGGATCCTCCCTGGCCTAAGCACCAGCTTAAACTCTACACAATGACAAACCAGAGGGGACGTGGTTGAACCAGTCCTTTGGCAAACCTGAAAATCTTTTTTCATTAAAATGAGTCATTTTTTTCATGCAAAGTGAACTGCTTCACCTCAAAATCAAACTGATCTCTATGAAAAGGCTGAAAAGTTTTGCAAGTAATATCCACTTCTTCAGCAGAAGGGTGAATATCGGGTTTTGCTGCGAAGCAAGTCAGTTATCTCCAGGGTATGTGCATCTTGTTCACTCCATAAAAGTCACAGGCAGGTCCTCTGTGTGAGATCAACGGGGAAGCTACCTGAATTGAAATATGCCAGGCTTTACCCGTGGCACAAGCTTTACCGCGTATTGTGCCAGACCTGGAGCATACACATAGTCAGACCCTCTGTGGGACACATTCCCACTCCTGCACAGGAGTCGTGTCCTCTGTCCCTGCTGTGTTCCCAGCTACCCCAGAAACTGGCTCCACTCCTGCTTTTTGCAGCCAGTTCTGCCTATAACTAATGACTATGTGATGCTCACAAATGACTCACAGCTTTCTCTTAAAAGACACACACACTGTGGCAAAAAGAAACCACACTAAATTGGGAAATTTAGCAAGGTTGTGCTTTTTGCTCATGCCTAGAACAATTCTCTCGCTGGCAGAAATACTTGCCCATGGTTTTAACCATTGACCTTGATTTCTTGACCACAGCTTCTGAATGTTTAGCATGGCTGGACAAAGAGGAGCGGGGAGGCAAAAAGCCTCCTGTGTGCTCCTCTAGTCCTGGCCACCCAAGGAGAGCACAGCAGCTGGAGCTCTACTTTAATCCCTTGAGTTACCAATGCTCTTACGAGAGGTCTGCATCCATCCACCTTCAACTGTTGGCACCTTTCCACCCGGATCAGGGCAGGGGCTGATGGCACGAGGCTGACCATAGGGATGGGCCACAGGGCAGAGATTCCTCATGTTGGTTCCTCATGCTACACCACAGCACCAAGCTGTACTGACAGAGCTCAGTGCTTGATGGAACTATTCCAGAAGAGTAGGAAAAAAATGTTTTCCAGCCCACATTTTTTCGATAATGCTTTAAAGCATAGTGGAAACATCTGTATGGATGCCTGACCTCCCACTGCTTCTGTAAGTAGACACCACCTCTGCAACACAGTGGCACCTTCTGAGCAACCCTTCCAATGTACTTAATATGTGTGCATTAACACTAGCTTCAAAACATGCCCGTGAGATACCTAAGTGCAATGATCCATACCTGAAATAGGAAAGAGCAGCCCAAGATCCTTGTGCATCTATTTAAGTGGGGGAAACTATGCTGGTTTGTATCTAATGTTTAATGCAGGAACTGATTACCTACGCAATCAGGGCAACTCTGCATTCATGTGTCCTGCTACATACATAGAAGCCTGTCTGGGACACATGTTTGTTCAAGCTGCCTGCCTGACTGGAAAAAAACAGCAATGAAGTTATGAGTACATTTTTCTTCACTAAACTGGAAAATTAGTTCCTAAGCCCTTGAATACACAAAAAGCCTCTACTCATGCCAGAAAGAGAGCCAGCTCTCATGACTTCCTGAGCTGCGACTTAAGCATAGATGATGCCACGATTGCTGTATTAAGAATCTCAATAAAATAATGCAGTCAGGATATATTTCTTTCTCAGACATAGCAAATAAAAAAGAACCTGCCAAAGCGTTTCTAGATCCAGGCACCTGACATTTTCATTAGTCAGAATCCTTCAACAGATGAATTTGTCAGGAAATCTCAAATCAGTATAAGTCACCTTCATCACATGAAAACAAAATTGTAATATATAAGTTGATTGTGATTACACTTTGCTTAGTCAGAATTGTAATGAATTGTTTCCAGTAGGCACAGAAGAATCACAACTACAGCAGATGCAATACTATTTCTTGTTCATTCTCAATGCAGACAAGAAAAAATCTTTTCCCCCTAAGAATAAACCTTCTTCGATATTTTATATACCACATCTATTGACATGTCAAGAAAGGACATAGTAAATTGTAACAGGGCAATGGATATATAACATTTTTATTCATTTGGATAATATGACTAATCGTATCACCATACCTGCCACTTGGAGCAAAATGATTTTATGATTTAATGCAAGGTGTCTCCATTCTGTTGCAATTAAATAGCTGGCACTCACAGCCACAAAGTGAGAAAATCACTCAGCATGTTAATCAGGGAGGCAGCTGTGTTTAAAAACATCAGCTCTAAAATTCTTTTTCCAGCCTCTCCAAAGGCATGCCTGCATGGACACCCAGCCCCACGTCCCATCCAGTGACACACTGAGATGGCAGGATGCAGCTGTGGGACACCAGCTGTGGGACACATAGCACCATGACCACATGCCAGCCACAGGGATGGCGGGATGGCTGCTGCTGGACCTCTGTCAGCCCTGGGTGAGAGCCAGGGTGGATGTGCAGAGAGTACATGCAAAACATGCAGATGTTGTCCACGGGAGAGGAACAGGCCTGCCTGACCCAGTGTCTGAGAGAGAGAGACATGCACTGCCCGGGAAGGGGAGGGGATGAGCCAACGTGACCGCACCCCACAGACCCACCAGCCAGCAGGATCAGTGGATGAGGGGAAAAAGAGGCAGGGAAGGTGTTGGGAAGGACAGGCCGGTTTCCTCCCACAAGTATGTGGAGAGGAAGAGAGACTGAAACACTCCTCCTACAACTGCACCATCCCTCAAGAAGAAAAACAAGTAAATCTGTTGCCTGCAGATTCACAGGCTAGTGCAGCGTCTCCCTCCATCAAACATGAGATAGTAGAACAGAGCTGGAAGAAGAGCTTCCTCCACAGCTGGTGTGAGGTGGCTATGTGACACGCACATCTACTGCTTGCACAGGACAAGGGTTTCCTTGACATCTTACCTCCTTTGTGCTGCTCTGGTGATACTCAGCAGCCAGCCGTGGCTGATGCAGGTTTCTGGGCATAACCGCAGTTTTGCTTCAACAGAGATACAAAAGGAGACAGAGGTTTTCTGTGCATCTGGCCCCCAGAGCAGGCTCTGTCTGCAGTTGTAAACCCTGAGTTAACGTTTGAGAACTTCCTATGAAATGCTCTCTGCAACAGTGGAATTGGTAGTAGGCACTGTGGGATCAATATGTTCCTGAAGGGAACAAAAATCAAGTGGACAGGGAAGAAGATTTGATGAGACATGGAGATACAGTGCTGAAGGATGGTGTTTTAAATCACAAGACTACCTAGCCACTCCCATCAGACACTGTCACAGTTTTCTTGCAAAATGGCAGGAAAAAGCCTAACCATACTCAAGCAGGAGATTGAAGTGTTTATGATGGCGATTATAATGTTTGAGACTGCAGGAGACTGGATTTAGTGGTTGAGCAGATGCTGACCAGCCCTTTGCAACAGTATTCTGTGATGGCTGAGAACTAAGGTTAAGGAAGGAACATTGTCAAGACTGCTGTTTTTAAGATTTCATAAGGTTTAAAGTAACGTTGATATTTACATTCACATGTCAGGAGGAAGGAGCTCCTGTGCCAACTGAAGCTGACCAGAGTTTTGCTAATGGAAAAACTTCCACTTCTCAAATGGAGGTTAGATCAGGCCTTGGAAGAAAACTCATGACACGGGCTAAACACAGACTTCCGTTTTGTTTGTAAAACCTAAACACTAGACAGATGTTTTCCAGGGTATGTTGACAGCCTCAAATCTTCTCTGGGACTGACTTCTGCCAAGATGCCCACCCATTTCTGATACACTGCACATACCTCGAGACTGCACCACCAGTGAGACACCCAGCAGTTAATAGCATCTGCAATCAGTAAATCTGACTTAATTGGAGATTTCTCACAAAATGCACTAACAAGGCAAACACAAAATTTTCAGACTAACTTCAGATCTCATGCCATATTTTCTTAGTTAGGCATAAGGTCTTTTCCCAGTGGTTAGGGAGTTATTTTTAAGACAAAAAATATGCAACCAATTCAGTCTGTGGATTTGGACAATGTAAATGATTCTGGCTGATACACACAATTTCTCTGTTGTAAAGAACCCTCCTTTTCCACCACAGACCCTACATGAAGCTTTTATTGCCTCCATAGAGCATACAACAGAGGTCAATGGTTTACACCATTCTTCAGTAAAATGCTGGAGAAATAACATGCTTGAAACAAACAGCACTTGCTTGAGCCTCCCTATTTTAAAACAGAGCCTTAACAGAGCCTTAATATTTAACATGGGAGTTACTAAGTTCATTGAGATGCATGAACCTATAACCTTGCTGTTCCTATAAACTCCATTCAAATACAGCCAAATTGTGACCTTCTGAAACCTGGATTTAACGTACATCTCAGCAGATGTATCACAGGTTGGCAGCTCAATTACCACCAATTCCCCTCCACCAAGCGTGGCTGCGACAGTGGCTGCCAGGTTTCTGCGACCTTTCACTGCAGCCGCTCTTTCTGGTGACCTGCAGCCCTTGAGATGTTGGGCACGAGAAGCAGAGAGCTATCGCTGGCCTTCAACACTGTTCTTGGGAAAGCAGGAGAGAGACACTTGACTGAAAGACAGCGAAGAGTGAAGGAGCTGCAGCTGGATGGTGGAAATGGCAGAGAAGGAGAAGCCAAGCCAAGGGAAGCTGAGGCATACAGGCAATGCCTCCTTGGCCTGTGTGGGGGACAAAGTGAGAGCAGAGGAACAAGAACTGGTGAAGAGGAAAAGGGATGGGGATGTGCAGGAGTCTGGGATGTGGAGGCAGGAACTGGACTAGCAGCAGGAGGAGAGAGGTTTAGGGAAAGGGAGTCCTCAAGTCATAAAGACATGAACATACAAAGACAGGAGGATCTACACCTGCTTCCCTCACTATCTAGGAACAAAGTTTAGGAGGCCTCAGACCTCTTCTATCTTGTTATAAAAGCTGAAACCCAGAGGTAAACTGTGCCACAACCTCCCTCTATATGTTTGTAACAATGATGATTTTGTAAGGAGGGTACTAACAGAGGCAGAGCACACAGTTGCAGCTCTCTGCTGTGCAAGTCCTGTTGCTTTAACACACCATGAACCATTCTAAAGGACTTGCACTGCGGTCTAGATTATTAATCTTCAGAATAGGTTGCTTTTTTTTACATCGTGAATATTTAAGAAAAAAAGAACAGTGTCACTGACAGCATTGTAGAAAGAACAGGATAAGATGGCACAAACTCCTTCCCGTAACCCCTTATTTCTGGTTTTTTTATCTCTCCAGGTGTCCTGTGTGTGCTTATCCTGCCTCTCCATCACCTTTTGCTTGCTAAATTCCTGTGTCTTTGATGCTGCAGGTGTCCTCCGGTGGCGTATCAGTGGTGCAGCTGCCTAAGGAACTGCTGCTGAAGTTGCTCCAGTGCTGGCTCTCCCAGAGATGCCATGTCCTCTGAACTCTTTGACTGGAGGGAAATCCCTGGGTAGGAGACAGGGGAGCAGCACCTCCTTCTTAATACATACTGTGATTTCTTACTGCTTGGGCCAGCAGGAGCAGCTGCAGGGGCAAGGTGTGTGCGTCTATGCTAAAGTCAGGACTTTGTGGAGCAGCACCGTAATGTGGTCAGAAGATATATGCTCGCTTATATTTGAGACCCAAATGCCACACAGCACTGACTTTTAATAATTTATTCGTTTTATCTTATTTCATTATTTAATCTTAGATGAAGGCCGTGCTTCAAACAATTCTCTGTTTTCTAGGTTGAGGTTCTCAATCAACTGCTTTTAACCCACAGAACCTTCCCTTCATCTACACATCATCTTGGAAAGAAAAGATATTTTACATGACACTGTTTCTCTCTTCTGTGTTGCCCTGACACAAACCCTATGTGCCTGTCCTAGGAGTGGACGCTCCGATCCGTAGCTCGTCACCAGCTGAGGCATGCTAGTCCCAGTCCATGATCGCAGTGCATCTCCCCTGTTACCAAATACGTGAGCAACACCTGCCACCAGTGTCTAAGAGACCGTAACCATCAGCACTTAAGGAGCAATCACCAAACCCAAGGCAGCACAAGAAGTATTTCAGACTCAGAATATGACAGACACTGAATATCTGTCAAAAGAAATAATTTTAATGTAGTCCCTTTACAGCCATTTACTTCCCACCCAATTGTCATGACTCATTCTAATACCATGCCAAGCATGCATTCTTGTTCCGCCATTTCAGTGAGATTTTTTGAAAGATAAAGACCTAAAGCTCCTGCAAAACCAATTTCTGAGCAACTGCCACAACCTCATATACACCACCAAGTCTTCTCTTCCATCACAACTCATGTGAACAGCCAGTAAAACCAGAGCAGAGAGTGACACCTCTCCCCACCAGCCCTTAGGTATCAAACTCAGGCCACACCAGTGTGAGGGAATGACCGCATCACATCACACCAAGGGTGTAATTTACTATCCTCACCCCACCAATATTTGATTCAGTTATGAATAAGACTAGAAAATGCATTTTTAAAATAAGATTTTCTCTGTTACTGATACATACGTTTATATACACAAACATATATGCATGCATACATAGTCATCTGCTCCAGTGTTAATATGGTAAAGATATCATGTAAGTAGATGTGTGGTTTAAAAACAAATTTGCTGTCAAACAGAATAAGTAAAATCTAGATCAGATGTAAACGTTTATACTGAGGCCAAGAAAAACTATTTAAATTCTCAAAATTTGTTTTACTTCCCTAACAGAAGTGAAAGAGAGGATCAAATTCTCACCGTGTGTTGGGTTTCAGGTTCTCAATCGGCAAATGAGAAGTCCCTGCAGTCCTGGTTGACCACTTATTCTTTAAAAAGTCATCATAGGACGCACTGTAAACCAGATAGCCTGTAAACAGGAAAGACAAATAGTTATGAGGGTTCTAAATAAATTTAAAATAATTATATCCTTAGCTGTCATGGGAGATTTTATGGATTAGAAGGAATGGAAGCATCTTTGAACATGAAAGTGATTCAGTGCCTAACTCTCCTGGAAAACCCCAGGCTACAAGAATTTCCTCTCATTAGCTAATATTGATGGAGCTTTACATCGGAGAATGGTACCCAGGAGTGAATTCCTATTTTAAACACAGTGAAAGCAAAAGCTGACAGAGGCAACCCATTCACTGTTCTAAGTGATACACCGTGCACAAAGTAGTATAGTTAGAAACACATTCTAAAATATTTTGGCTATTTACTCCAGTGTTTTTCCAGCAAATTTTGAGATTCGTTCTTGAAGTCATTTGGACTTCTCTCTGGCTCTCAAAAGGTCTAAAGACATTAAAGGAGATCTAATTTAGTACTTACGTTTAATATATTCCCCTCCCCCAAACTTCGCTTACCAGAATGATATTTGAGTAAAATTTCAGTAAAACAAGGAAAGCATAGCCTGGCCTGCACATTAGAAGACTGCCAAGGCATACACCCCTCTACAAGCAGACCACTCCTGAGGCCATGCTCGCCAAGCAGGACCCAGACCAGCTCCAGCCATACAGTCACCTTTGCTTGGAGCGAAGTGGACTGTGAAAGCTGCTCCAAAGGCAGGCTTGAGAAGTGCCTGCGGGGGAACTGAGGGCACCAACTGAGGGCAGAAGTGCTCAGCTGAGCAAAGTGCTGTCACAGCTACCATCCAGGTGAGAAGCAGTGCCTTCAGAACCACTGGCACAAAATCATGTCCAAAATCTTCAGATATCTGGACCAACGTGATGGGCTGGTTGGTCTGGCACTGACGGACAACAAGGGATCTTTCTTGCTCCTCAGAAATAGTTTATCTCCCTCAGAAAATTGCAGAAGATTGGAATTTCATGAGCCGTTGGCTCTGTTTAAGGTAAAAATGGTCATTTAAGGAAATTTTCCCCTTTCTCCCTTCTCCACTACTCAGTCAGGGGAGTACCTGTTACCATGTCTCCTTGAGCAGGTTTGGCCCAGTCCACAATGACAAAGGAGTGACAGCCTTCGACTGCCACAACAGTGATATTGTGAGGGGCTTTCAGGGGACGCAGATCTTTCTCTCTGAGGTCATTAGGGATGATTTCATGGAGGCTCTCCACTTGGAAGTGCTCAAGGGCTTCTGTCAAGGAGCAGGGAGCTGCTGGATCTTTATTGAGATATGTCACATAAGGAGCTGAAAGAGACAGGGAAGGGTGGCATTTAGTTAGGAGTTCGTAGGTACCACAGAGTAGGACACAGGCTGGCAATTTCCTGAAAAGAAGAGAGTCAAGTTTTGTGATGGATTTTTAAATTCCTCACCTTCCAGCTGGGAGATGGTTCACTGCTGCCAACAAAGCATGGCTTGCACTCAATTTGATGGATGAGCAGGGAATGGGATGCCAATATTCAGGTCTACCCCACGCTCACAACTCTACCAATTTATGCAAAGACAGAAGGATTGTCTTTGCTACGAGAAGCAGAAGAGGTCCTGACTGTAGGACCTCCAGCTGCTCTGCAAGGTGGGGTGAAAACGTCACCTAAACTCTCTGCCTTTCCACACATGGGAACAAACCCCTGCCAGGGCTTTAGATCATCTAAGGCTTTAGTGGTTGGTTCTTACACAAATGTCCTGAAGATGGAGTGAAACAATAGAGGGAAGAAGAAGAGTAATTCCAAGATGAAGTCTGAACAGGTTAAGCGAAGGGGTGACCAGGAGTCATGATACCCTACATTCCAGGCATGTGCTCCAAACCCGTAACTTCTATTTTTAAAAGCTTTATACTGCCTGGAATTGCATTTCAGGAAAAGATTAAACCATCTTTTTAATGCCTTAAAAGTCACCGTAACATTCAAAGTAAGGACTATAAAACTTGCTTTGGAAATGTTTATTCAGTTGCAATAATACAATTCATTGAAATGGTAATATTATTTCCCTAGTGCCTTGAAATGTTCATAAACTAACATTTCTTGGTTTATCTTATTGGATTTCATGCCCTAAAGGGATTTTTTCCAGATCTCGCAATGAAGTTAATTTTAGCCTCTCCAGCTAAATGAATCAAGAAGCACTGTCAGTAAGAGAGACGAATAGAAACATCATGAAATTGTTTGGACAGGAAAACTGAAGATGCACTGGAAAAAGTCTTGACATACATAAAAATAATCTTTTACTCCAGCAGCAGAACTCCACTCTAAGCCACATGAAGCTTCTGGATATTAGAAGGGAAGGGAAGACATGAGTCAAAGTTGACTCTCTGAATCCCCTGAGCTCCCATCTGAAATGCCAGGTGAGCTAGCAGCTGACCTGGACTCAGTTCAAATTCCAGACGTTTGTAAAGAGCTGCAGGGAGTCACAAGTCTGGGGTGGAGGCTGGAATGCAGTGCCGCGCCACCTCCAAATTCCTCTGGTCTGGCCCCCAGCTGCTTCTCAGACAAAGAAGCAGAGCAGCAACCCCTACCTACACACTTGAATGGCTCGTGTACGGGAGCCAGCCTCACAGCTCATGTCAGTGTATTTGAGGTTCCTTCACCAAGTTCCTTCTACAGAGCAAAGACAGAAGTAGTGAAATCAAATTAATCTCTATTGTTTTACTTTTTGGAAAGTTCCTATCTAAAATACCATTCATTCCTTGACTTGGAACCACACCTTTGACATACGTGCTTCTGCAAGGTGGGTTCATGGGTCAGTGGAAAAGAATGAGGTCCCCCAGAGGAAGACTCACACCTACATGGATACTTGCACTGATTGAACTACTGGTGTGAACTTAAAATGATGCAGTTGAGCTGAACTGAGCACCAGAGCAGAAGCTCTTGCTCTCTTACTGACTTCAGCTAAACTGAACATAATGCAGAATACAAAGGACAGCACTTACACTGAAAGAGTAAAAAGAAGTTCGCATCACTTCAGCAAAACTGGTGTGGGTCCACATGTAGACGTGCAAGCATTGAAGCTATGAACAAAGTACTGCTCTGGGTTTGCAGATGGTGGTCCTTAACAAGGACCACACACTGGTCTGTTGGACGTATTTGCACAATGGTCTCAGCTTAAGGTCTTGCTAGAACAAGAATTCTTGGCAGCACAAGTAGTAAGCTACATAAATCAAAGGACATCCTTACCAGTGAACCGCTTCTTCCCAGCAATATCATATTCTGACACAGGACCGGTGCCAACAACACTAGTCTCTGGATAGACAACTTCCGATTCTGTTGTAGAAGTAGTGGCTGTGGTGACAGTGGTGGTGGTTGGTGGCAAAGTGCTCTCAAAAAACTCGTAGTCTTCAGAGGAAACATAAGATGAAACTGTTAGCTTGCTTCATGTTATTTTGGTTTAACTACGAGAATGGGAACATTTCTGTCACTAGCTACAGTGCCAAAGGAGTACCATGCAACCTGCCCTAGCTGCTACACGCTCCTTACAGGCCTCTAAGTCAGGGTTAGTCACACCTCAGCCCTGCAAGGGTTTCTAGCCAACTGGTGGGCAAATCTTTGCCTTAGAATACTCCTACTGTTGTAGGTGATTCAGACTTCGCTCACACAGGTCAAAAGGATGCCAATAAACATTCTTATAGCAATATCCTGAATGCCCATCATCTGCCACCTCCTCTCAAACCCCCAAGAGAAGACAGCACAGTGACTGAATCCCTGCCACAGCCTCAGGTGCCAAAGGAAAGCAATAAGGGAGTGAAAAAATGGCATTTTAAGAAAACTAGAAAACTCTGTACTATTATTCTAAAATGCTAGAGCTGGTTCATACTGCTCTTAAACTTTTCTGCAACTTAAGAGGCGTGGAGTCTTGTCATTCACAGTCCCATTAAGGCCATGAGGGAAAGCAAACTGGCCCACTTATATCTCCTGATATTCAGTCCTCCTTGATATTCAGTCTATTAAATCCAGTCCTCTTTGAAAAGCTACTGCGCTACCAGACTAACAGGTAAAATGAAGGGAAGGGAGCATTTGGCATCCCTGCAGGATTTGTCCTCATACAGGCTGTGGGGCTTGGCTCATGGCTTTGAGCGTATTGTGCTTAAACTGCTAAAGCATTTGTTTTCTGCAGGTGACCAGCACCTAAGCGGAGACCTGGCGAAAGACCTGCACACTGAGGACATTCCACTTTCCTGGGGATGTAAGGAACATGGGATGTAGAACTTGTGCATTTTTTAGTTCATCCTCTACTCCTCACACCCTAAATGTTGGCCTCAGTATGAAATAATCAGAATAAAAAGCACAAAAGTCTACGATATCTTCCTCTCAGATGCTGTACTCTTTTCAAATGCTTGTCTGGTGGTGGTGGTTTTACTTAAGATTCCAGCACTGCATTGACAAAGAAAAAGCTTTTATTATTCCAAAGCCATAAATTCTACTAAAATGCTTTCGAGTTTAACAGAGGTCTGTACTCCTCTGCTTTAATATGTAGGGGTAGGAGCAGGAATCTGGGGATTAAAAGGAGCAGAACATCAGAAGTCACTGGTGTCAGGAAGTGAATGCTAGTTCCAGTAACTGAGCATTTACTGATATGCAAACTTATAATTAAATGCTGGGACTTGAGGCTTCCTCTTCAGCTAAGTGTTGTGCTCTGGATTATAATATCAAGATGGCATGAATATAATTCCGCAAAAATCTTTTCCTCTTCTCCTTTTATCTGATTTCAAATCTCTTTGATTTAAATTCCACATTAATTCAGCAGATTAATTATTTTACATGTAGGTGATCTCATTCAGTATGAGCATGTTTTATAGTCTAAATGCAAACTATACATTAAATAAAAGTGACAAAAAAAAAACCCTATTCACAGTGCTACAGAGTGTTAAAAGCTCACTAAGGTATTTCAAGTTTTCAGGGCTATTTGGATTTTCTATCTTAGAAGAGTTCATTGGCTTTGACTGGCCTGGAGTTAGAAGTTGTAGTGGAGAAAGTAAATCTAGGATTGAAGTGGTGACTGTATGACCCAGCTCTGAAGGTAAGTTATTTCCACAGTAAATTCCTGTTAGATTGCAGGACCAATGAAAAGGGACTTTAATGTCCAGAAACATCTGCCTTTGCACCCTTGCTCCTCACACTCCAGAACTCTGAAAAGCTTTTCCAGGTCCTATTCACCAATCTGCCCCCTCAAACCCAGTTCTAAAGAAAGAAGACAGGGAAGAAAACAACCCCAACACATGCCACGTGCAATAGACTTTTACAGCTAAACGATACCATCATCGTATATCGCATATGCCTCTGGAGTTGCTGTCACATCTGAATCCAGTCCTGAGAACGTGTCTATTGAAGGAGAAAGAAAAAAATGCTGTAAGAATTCAATGGTCTCATCTCTACGCTCATGGTAAAAATACTGCCGGAATAAAGATTAAAATAAAAATCTTCAGCAGTTGATTTGTAAAGAAATAAGATAAATACCTAGTTTCCAGATAGCACAGTGACAGTTCACTCTGCATATTTAGAATAACAGATGAGTAGCTAACTGCAATAGCCAGCAGTTTTGCTGGGGCAAAATGGGTTCAGGTCTGCCACTCAAAATCAAGAGTAACACACCTTCCAGAGCTCTGTCCCAGACCCCAGCAGCTCTGGAGCAAAGGCAGGCCACCAGCAACCACATAACGCTCAGGTCAGAATTTGACAATATCTTATAGTCTCAAGAGCAGCAAACATGAGAAATTATATAAAAAACACCGAAATTATATAAAACCCAAGCAATTCAAACACACTGAAAACTTCTATTCAAATATTTTTGCAGAGGAACAAACATCAAACACACACAGCCATGACATTTATAGACTATGTCTACGCTAGCAAGTAATGCAGCCCAAAAGGAATGGGTTTGTGGAATAAAGTAACTCCTGGATTTTCTGGGGTGTTACTTTGCACTAGCTCTAGTTGATCCTCTGGACTGAATGTCCATTACAGGTTTGGGCACATAAATGTCATCCTGAAGCACTGCTTCTGCTTTAGTTTCATCCAATAGGAATTCAGTTTGTTTTGAAGAAGAGAAGATGATTGTGAAGTGCACATCAAAACACTCTCCTGATCCACCTCAAAAAACAATGTCAATGCACCCATAGACTTCCCAAATGCCTATCCCTGCACATCATCACAATATCTCTGTAGGTCATGTATCCAGCACCAGATACATCAACCATCAAGTACTTCATCTTGTGAATCCTGTCGGCTTCCCTGTATGCTCTGAGAAATGCATTTCTCCACACGTTATTCAGGGAAGCCAAAGAGCACACAAAGCTCACATTAGCCATGAAAAGCAATGCAAACAAAGCAAAAACTTTGTGCTGCAAGCCGGTGCAGGTACAACCAGAAGTCTTCAATGAAATGCTGGGGCTAGGGAGAGGCCGTTGTGTGAACAAAGGCAAGAGAAACACAGCTTTGACCGCAGGATATTACACAGAAACTGGTAATGTAACAATTGATATCAAAGCAACAATGTTATTTTTACTAAGCCAGAAATAGGAACAATGCAAAATTTTATCTGCAGTGTCAAATAGTTATCCAATACAATCTGAACGGTACTTTTTCATTTTGCAGAGTTTTTTTATTTAGAACCAACAATTATTGTACAAGACTGATTTATTTCTGCCATAAAAATTTCATTTAAATACACAGTAGTGATTTTAATGCCAAAATAAGCTTTGGAAACACAGGAAATGGGTTAATTCTTGTCAGACTTTCACATAGCAATTTTCTCATGGTAGACTTCTGCAGCCATTCTTCAGGAGATCCTGTGCTTGGAAGTCACTTGGCTTCTCTGTGGGTAGTCAGGGACAAGGCAGATCCTTTGTTGAATTCTGCAGATTTTCTCACCACAGTTGGCCAGCATCAGCTGATGTGTGCACTTACCTTTGACTACATCAAAGTAAACATGATGCTCAGCTATGCAAAAATCTGAAGCCATTCATGGGCAGATTTCAACTCATTCATGACTACCAGCTAGTCAGCCTTTGGTATACATACAATCCAGCAAAACCAAATTTTAATTTCTATTTTTGTACTAGTTCCGTCTCTTCTGCTTCACTGTCTGTGCCTCTTTAGCATTAGCTGTGGCATGGCGATGATAGGGGTACTTTCCAAAAGACCTCTCACTTTGTAATGTTCTGTAGGTACGCCAGCTGCAGTTCTCCAGCTTGCTCCATCACCTTTCACCACAGCTCTTCAGTAAACCCTGTCTGTACCAACTGAGGCTAAATCTTGCTCTGACCACTTGCCATACATAGTCTTTTGACACCTGTAAGGTCAGCAGACTGCTCAACCATCACTTGATCTTATCACATGCAACATACGGTTAAGACACCACCTTTTTTTCCCTGTTGAGTTCGTGAAAAAAGTTTAGCTGATTTCACTGACAAATCACTCTTGTGTGGCCAAACTCCTTCTTGAAAGTTAAGGACTGCTGAATCTAGTGAAATGTTGACAATAAATTCTGCTGGGTAGAGCAAAAACCCTGCCAGAGAGTAAGTGAATTTGCCAAGGCTTAAATGGAATGTTTGGCGCTGGGTTTTGGAGCTCGCAGCCCTCGCCTGTTTGTGAGTAAAGCACTTTGCAACAAGTATCGAGTTTTGGCAGAAAAAGTTCTTCAATAAATTATCCGGAGTATTTTCCAGACTTGGATTAAATGGAAAGACGACATAAATATAGGATTTGGAAATGCTCAAGAGAAAACTGCATTAAATGTTTTGATAATTCAAGTAGTAATTGTTTAATCCTCTGGAAACAGACACTGCACTTGTTAAACAAAGACAGCCATCGTTAAATAAATAACACAGAGATGCATTTTGTAGATCTAGCTTCTGGAGTCTATACTCAGATCAACCCCAGCCGTATTTCATGAACTCTTACTGTTCTTACAATGTATTTTCAAAAGAGGTGCTTCAGGTATCAAATAGCACAGGCCAAAGAGCGGAAACATTACAGTATATAAGCAACATTTAAGGTAAGCAAAAGGAGCTGGTGGGAGTGGAAAGGACTCTAACTCTACCAGAACTTACGGTCCCCTTTAGGCAGCTTTGAAAACACCAGGGCAATCATGTATGACAATATTTGTAACACTTTTGTAAATTTAATTAATAACAATGAAAGCACCAAAGGAAAAAACAAAAATCATCAAAGAAATATTTAACAATGATGGTCATTCTTACATATGTTCATGCGTGCAAACATCCGTGCATATGTACATACACAAGCACACGTCTATAAATACACACTGTCAAACACGGGGCTGTTAGACAAATATTAACACTATAAATCATTGTAATTCCACCTGTACAAGGTACTAACATCTGACTCATCACTTAGCCAGGGCAGCTAGTAAGGGAAATTTCAGATTTCTGTTTCTGAGATCCTGTCCAAAGACGCCATCCTTAGACTCACCGTGAGTTGCTGAAGCCACATCTTTCCATATCTCTGCACTCTTCAAAGTGACAGTTCAGCCTCCGAGGCCATGGTTACATGACCTGCTTGTAAGTCTACTTTAGCTTCAGAGATACAGGCGTATGGGAGAAAGGTAATGGGGTTTCATTAGCCCTTAAAACTGGCTGCTTCAGTTGTCAGATGTCTGACAGCCAACCTGTTGTTTAGGTTATGGCCATGCTGCTACTGTCCATTTGTAGACTGAATTGGGCATTACTTGCCAATGGAAAGGATAAGGACTACCATGATGTTCCCTGATCTGGTTTTGCAAAATAAGCAGCAAACTGGTTTGTAATGCAACATTCAGGTGATGAAAGGGTAAAATGTGGTAGTAACAGGCTCAACGCCCAAAGAATCTAGTGAATTTACATTTGTTTACTTTGGATTTCAGTTTGGCACCACATCCTAAGCTTGTACAACTGCAACAGGGAAATGATGACATGCACCAACACTGTTTTATGGTTTCAGACGAGAAAGAAATCAGTGTACAATTCTCTGCCTTATCTGTGCAGAGCCAGGGCTGTCTTTCTCCAGCTTCATTTGTGCTGTGGTACATT
>NW_010390386.1:16294-36317 GCF_000710305.1 Buceros rhinoceros silvestris | reverse complement strand
CCTGCTAGACTATCTCTATCTCCAAGGGCTGGCAAGAGAACAAGAATCTCATTTTGCAAAAAGTCGTTCCACTATGGCTCAAAGAGAAACTTTTCAGAATTTATTGTGAGAATTGAACGCAAAATAGACAATATTTATAGTGCCTTCAGGTCCTTCCCTGGCCTGAACTGGAATGAGAACTTCCTTATATGTGAGTGCTTTGATGAGAAAACTACTGCCAACACTTGTGCTCACAAGCATGAATACATGTGACAAGACTGGATCCAACACAGGGTAAGAATTTTGCGGAAATCAATGCATTTCCACAAAAAACTTCAGCTTTGGGGAAAGTTGACATTTTCTAATGAAAAACCATTTAAGGCCCAAACCCTTCTCTAATCTCAGCTCCTACCTTATCACAAGGACCAAAATCTTCAGAGGCAGATTCTTTCCTGCTTTACATTTGTGTAACTGTGCTGTACAAATAGCACAACCACAGAAGTCAAACAGCACAAAAGGATGTTACCTTCTGCATTGCACTCTGGCAGGCCGTCAAACCCCAACAGCAAGTTGCCCTCATCATCATACTGTCCATAGGTGCCTGGAGGACAGGTTGGGGGTGGTTTCTCAGTGGGTGGTTCAGTGGTGGTTGGCTCAGGAGTGGTGGTTGGTTCAGGAGTGGTGGTGGTAGTTGTAGCAACAGTTGTAGTGGTTGTAGTAGTTGTTGTGGTAGTTGTTGGGGGTATTGTTGTAGTAGTAGTTGAGGGAGTGGTTGTTTTCTTAATCATTTCAAGACCAATCAGAGGTTTCCCTCCAAGGCTTATTATTGGTTTATCCTGTGCACTTGCTACAGGTTTACTAAATCTCCCATGTCCAAACAAAGGTAATCCATCAGGACTCACCACTGGGGCACCCTTTTCATCTAGGAGAGAAGAACAAAACCAAATAAGTCTTACCATTAATCCACTTCAGACTTACAGCATAGTATTTATCAGCAGTAGATAACTCAAGAGCACTGAGAGTGTGATTACAGCCTCCTGTAACTAAACTGACAGAAAAGGTTATATCTAGGAAAGAGCCATGGCTGACAAAGGTGAAAAATGAAGGTTCAGAAGAACCTCAGATAAACCACAGTGGTTTTCACTTTTATCAGCTTTTTGATAAACACTTCTTGGGAAAACAGGGAGGTTTTAATTCAGAATCATAATGCAGATAGGGACTGCATTTAATCAAAGTCAGTCTTGTAATTACTGATGAAAGGTATGACGAATCCATATTTTGCTTCCTAATGTCAAACGTGTCCAGGGAAAAACTGGGATGGGTTTGTAAGATGCTGTCACGGCAGATAAACTTTTGTGTCAAATTCTGGATACTGTAAATATTCATGGCAACCAGGTTAAAAGCAGGCTCTGTACAGGTGGACAGATATGCAAAACAGTAGTGTTTTCACAGATTTTAACAGGGATTTTAACTATTTGAGGTCAGTTTTAGAATTAAAAATAAAACAATCACATACACGTGGCTGGTATAGTGCATACATGTGCTGGTATAGTGGAATAATTATTTCTATGTATGTAAAGATATAATCAAGCATCAATCCTTATTCTGTCTCTGTTCTGCAGTCCTTTCTAAATCTGATACAAATGAGATGGACTTGGGTGATTCTTGCTGCCTCATAGTCTGGAGCCCCACAGGATGTCCCAAAGCCTCCCTGGGTCCTAAATATTCTGACTGCCTGATGGAGGCCTGAGGTACCAGCAACTCCAAATGGCTTGCATGGGACCTGGGGATGCCTGAAGCATTCAACAGCTCAAAGACTTGTATGATGTGCACACAAACTGTAGGGTTTTTCTGTAAGAAGGAAGCTGTCACTTACCAACAATTGTACGTCCATCCCCTCCTAATTTCACTCGGAGAGGGTTGCCTTGGGAATCTTGGAGGTATTTTCCTTCAACATTTAACACTAACCCTCGATCAAGATCTACAATCTAAAAGCAATAGATGAACTCAAGTTTAGCTAACACAAGAGGAGTGAAATTAAATTTCACAGCAACAGAAATCCTGGGGAAATTCAGATGCTAAGTGTGATGATGTTTAGGCATAGGTACGACACCCACAGACTTTTAAAAGTGAGTCACTAATTGTATAGGAATCTCTGAAAAATCACCGCTGAAGAAAGCAAATCCCCAAGAGCTGGGCTCTGGAGCTGCACAAACCATATTCGTACCACCTACGATAGCTATCACATACAAAGGAGCAACTCCTTTAGTATTCTTGGGCTGCACAGCTCCTCAGGTAATACTGATTTGAGTATGACTCTGAGTCCTTTTGAAGACAGGATTTGAAAGCATGTCTACTAATCAAAGAAAAAGAAGAAATTAAACCAGGTAATTTAGATTGAAATGGAAGTGAAAACGAAGTAGGTAATTGTGATAGGAGACTGAAGAAAAGCCTCAGTCTCACACAACAAATATCTGGGAGCTTGGGTTGAATTCAAGAGGTAACTGCAGTTCAAATCCTGTCCTTGCTGCTATTTCATCCCAAAATAGCTGAACTGTATGCTGTTCTAACCTGAGGTAATAGACATTGAACCACAGAACAAAAAGGCAAAAGGTGTTAAGTGCTGGAGGAACCTGTGAAGAGGACGTGAGCAGCAGTTCCAGGTTGGCAAGACAGGCTTATACTTAGCGCTGGAGAAAAGGCTGTATCAGGAGAGACACCAGATGATGAGATCAGTCTCTGAAGCCCTCCAGGCCCCAGATGCTGACACAGATCCTCTTGCTTTACAAGGGTTTCATTCTGCTTGCAGCAATGATCTCCTCTTGTGGGGTTTAGCCCACTTTCTGGAGTCTCTTCAAAAGGGCTTTGGGCATGCTTTTCAAAATGCCTCCCTCCCTTGAAGGTAACATACCTGATGCACCTTTTTATGTTCCTCTAATGCAAACAGTAAGATTGAAGTGGCCATAAAATAAATGTCTTTATGTGTCATGCAGTGTGTGAGCAGCTCTACTGGTGCCAGTCACAGTCTCCTCCTGCTCAGCATCTGGGCAAACATGCGGGAAACACCAGTTCCTTCCCTGTGTTGTTTGGTTATAAACTCACTGGAAAGGATTTTAAAAGACAAGGTCTAGGCATGTAGGAACCTAGTGGGACTTTCCTATCAATAGCATCTGAACTATTCTGGAAATACCACTGTAAATGGGTCTGTAGGAATGGCGAAATGCTTAAAGACACCTACGTATGTGCATTTAAAACACAGTGACACTTAGAGAATAACTTAATGTTTTGATACTCTTGCTTGTGAGCTTCTCCCTGGGGCGTGAGTCTGGGACAAGCATTGCTGAACACATCTTTCACAGCAGCTACCCTAGGCAGTCTCCACTCACACTGCACAGCAGACAAGCCCTGAGTCCTACTGACTTTGAGGAAAAAATCTTTCACTAAATTTGTGGGAGTAATGCTATAGCTGAAAATTCAAGCCATCAGGCTTTAAATCAGACATTTAAAATGTTTAAATAATGAAAAGCAGATTTTATCATTAGATTTCAATGTAACAGTGGAAAGCAGATCACTAAATATAACCTAACTTTACAGCTTCATTGACTGAGGGACTGTCCTCCTTTATTTTCTTAATGAAAATGTAAGCACAATAAAAAGCTAATGCGTCTTGAATTTGGAGAGAAGGTCACCGTACCCACTTTGTTCCTTGAGGGCCATTGATTACTCTCTGTCCACTTGGTTTTCCATTATTACCAACTATTTTTCCATTTCCATTTTTCGTGGTAAGATTAGGTCTGCCATTGTAACCTGAAAGAGAGAAGAAAGCATACTATTCTGAATAAAGCTGTGCAACGTACCAACCACATTTTATAACGCAAAGAAACGCATTTTCTGACTGACCTGGACATAAATGAGAGCAAAAGAGCCCTCACCACACTTGGCAAACCAGGCATTTAATTTCTGCTTGGAGCAACTTGTTGTGACACTGTTAGATTCCGCAGCTGACACAAGCATCTGAAATGGTTTATTCTGAAGAAGTTAGATGCTCGTGGTTTGTTTCTATCATATTTATTTGATCTCTTTATTCCCTCTTGGCTTTTGAAGAAAGCATTTCTAGACAGCACTACAGCCACTAAAATGTTTGTGATCTTTGTAAACATTTCAGGTGTGGGGAGAGGGAAGAAACCGTTATTAAACACAAGCACTTGTCCAGTCCTATCCTTAAACAAAGCTGTTGTCATGAACTGAACAGAGGGGGGTGGGAACTACCTCCATTTTTTTTTTAACTTGTAAAAGGAAGGACTCTCTCTAGCTGAAAAAACACTGCTACAGAAAGCCACACTCAGCTCAGAAATGGAGAAGCAGTGGCACTGAGCTGCGGTTCACCCAAGAAAGAAAGGGCAGCAATTTCTACAACCTAGCTCAGAGACTTACCTCCAGAAAAATATATATGAAAATAGATATATACATTAACTGGTAAAAAAAATATTCACTGAACAGTCCTCAGCTATGAACTTCCCGACTGCATGGTTAACAGTAAGCTGGTAGACAACCTCCACAGAGAAATCTGTTATTCTTTCATGCCACGCATCTCACCCTCCATGGTATTATTTAAGGTCTGCTTCCTTGTTAAAGCTGTGCAAGCTGGTGGACCTTTACGCAACATATTACAACATGTTGTGTAAATGCAATAGCCCAGCTGCATGGTCCTCATTGAACAAAACTGGCCACACTGAACAAAACACTGTTATTTGCATATAGCATAGAAGGTATTTACTAAAACAGTCAGGTCACTCAATATTATTTTGGATGTCCATGCATTGGAGGAACAAAAAATATTTCTACCTAACAAAGTCTCTGAGAGTGGCCAGGATTCTTCATAGGTGACATGAGGAATCAATACACGACACGAGGAATCAATAGGTGACCCATCTTGACCTGTAGTGCAGCCTCTGCTCCACTACGCAAGGTCCGGAGATATTTTGACAGAAAGCAGACCTTTAGCATTTGGGGTAAATCAGCCATAAAAGTATTAGAGGGCGTGACTGTGATGAGAGAAGTCCTCAACAGGAATGTGCAACCCTGAGCTATCACTTAATAAAAAGAGGAAAGTGGCTTAAAAATTAATTAAAGAAAACACAGAATTCCAGGGCAACATGCGGACACACCTTACTGCCTAGGTGTGGGTAAGGTAGGACTACATAACCTACAAATGCCTTTCAGTAATCCCTAAGATGAAGAGCAATACACCTGAGAGGTTGTCATATTGTGAGTACAAACGTGCTTTCAGTGAGCATTCAGTGAAGTCATTATTCAAGAAGGAACACAGCCCCTTTTTCTAATTTAGTACCTAACTCTGTCATCTCCTCTGTGGATCACGGGATCTTGTGCAGATCTGACCACAAGACCAAAGGTCTCGGGCACCATGTTACATCAATTAGGCAATGTCCTCGAGAACTGGGCTCCCTGAGAACCACCAAAATGAAAAGTAATACATTATATTAAATCACTGAACCTGTGTTCTGATGGAGGACTTTTCATCTAACTGCTGACCTTAGGAAAAACACGATTCAGTAAGGTTATACAACAAAAAGCAGCATACCTTGTCTATAAGGAGGTCTAACAAATTGCCGTTGGGAAGGGCTTCGTAGCCTGGAGTTCAATAGTTGCTGGCGAGAAAACAAAGTGGAAGAAGAAACTGTTGGAGAAACAGTGTGTGTGGTGGTAGATGTAGAAGAACGTGGCCAGACAAAGCTTGGTTTAGCTGGGGTATGCTTGTTAGAGGAATGAGTAATCCGTGATGCTACGGCAGAGCTTCCAGGTGATTCAGGAGAAGATAATTTTAATGTTGGAGTTCCTTCCTTCTCTTCCTCTTCAGAGCTTACTTTGTGAGGTAGAAGAGTGTCCATAGATTTCCTTTTATTGCTAGTAGTGTCATCGTATGTGTTTTTGTCACCTCTAGAAACAGAAGGGGACCATTTTGCTGCCAAAGCTGTGGGCTTCTCTTCTGTTTCCTTCTGATCATATTCACTGTAATAATCATCCTCTTCATTAGAAACTGATTGACGAGATTTAGATGAAGAGGAGGAAGGAACTTTCCGAGGATCTTCAGCTTTAGACATTTTTGAGGGCAATAGGCTATATTTTTGATCTGTTTGGGATACTGTTCTTGTAGCAGCCCTTGAGCGAGAAGGTAATGAAGGATGAGCTTGTCTCAAAGAAGTGGATGACAACCTTGGATTAGTCTGCTTGTCTCTTGCTGTATCACTGGCAGAACTGGAGTCTGGCTGAGTAAGTTTTGGGTTGTAGGAAGGTACCTGAGAGCCTGGCTGCTTTTGCTTCGATAGAGATGAAGTTGAGCTTCCCTGAGAGAAAGATGAAGGTAATCCCCTAGAAGAGGACACTTCTTTAGGAAACACAGAGCGGCTGCTTGCTCTGTCACTGCCTTCTGTTACATCCTCATCATCACCTTCCTCCAATTCTTCATTACTCTGGGATGAGATGTGAGATGGGAGGCGCCGGCCCCTTGAATGTAGTACGGAAGGACTGGTTTGTGCCCTCTGTGGGGGCTCTGAGTGGGAGGTCTTCTCTAATGGAAGATGAGAGGGGAATGTCTTTTTAGGTAAAGACACACTCGGTTTTGATCGGGCAGGCATTTCTTTTGCCTCTCCACTGTCCTGCTCTTCAGGCTTATGTTTGGAAAGAGAAGATTGCAAAAGAGAATGCCTTTCTGGAGCAGCGACAAGACTTCGTTGTTCTTCTGAGGCAGAGTGAGGTGACTTTTCCCTGTGTGTCTCTCTGAGGTGAGAATCAGAATCAACCTGAGGATTTCTTCTCTTGGAATAGCTTGCTGAAGAAGACTGCCTGGAAGAGGGTAGAGAAGCAAATAATGGGTTTGCATCTTGTGAGTCCTCCCTATAATTCTTATCAACATCCCTTCTGTCAGATTTGGCACTAGTGGAGGGACGAGAGTGAGGTGAAGCATGACCAGAAACAGCAGACCTTGATGAGACTGCCACTACAGCTGATTTTGAATCCTTCCACGTGCGAGAACTGGAGCGTGAGGGAAGCCTTGTTTGCTGTGACATAGAACTGGGCTGTCCTGCTCTGTCCTCTGCTTCTTCACTGCCAAACTCATTATGGCTATCATGAGCGTGGGAATCTGCTGATTTGGAAGAGTGTTTAAGTGAATGACCTAAAGAGCCAGACCTACTGCGATGGCTTGGGGCAACCTCATGAGAGACAGCAGACTTCTGATTTGATGTCAAAGCCAAGTGACTAGGCTCTGAAGTTTTAGAAGACGCTTTCATCAACATGGAGTCTGTCTTTCCTTCCACATTACCTGCAAGATCATTATTTTTAGCAGGCAGAGCATGGGAAGAGCTTTTAGAAGGCACATTAGTGTTGCTTTGTCTCAGTTGCTTTGTTTCATTATCTGTGTATTTAGGAACAGACAAGGCCGAAGAGTGTTGTGCTGATGATGGTAACAGCGCTGGTGGCTCATGTTTCTCTGTGCTCGTCTGCCGTGACACCTCTGATGTGTGGGTTCGAACAGAGGTCCTCCCTGAGGCAAGAACAGGGTGGACTGGCCAACTAGGGGACAAGGGTCTAACATTCCTCCTCTGATCCTGAGCTTTTGGTGGCATCGTTGGAGCTTCTTGGGAGGAATCACGATGATCTGTCACCTCAGTGGACTGAAGATGAGGTTCCAGCTCTCCTGTCTTTCTAGAAGGTAACTGAGATTTACTTACGACCCCTCGAGTCAAGATTTTATTCTTATATTCAGAAAGAAGACTCTTTTTATCACTAACATCAGGTGAACGAACAGACGACTGCTTAGAGGAAAGTGACGGCTGGGTTTTTGAAGAAACAGAAGTTTGAGAAGGAGATGAGCCAGTGTTCCCAGGTTTTTTAGGCTCTGAATTTTCTTGAATATTTGTTTGTTGCCGAGCAACTGAATCTTCATGAACAGCTGGGAGGGGGGGGAAAGGTGTTTATTCACAATAGAAGCAGCACAAAAAACTGACCAAGAAAGAAATCAGCCAGGTAGCAAGAACAAAACAGCTTAGGAGAATATAAGACAATAATTATTTCCATATTAACCAGCCTGTGCAGTCCAGCTGAGTAAGTTTTGGTTTGTAGGAAGATACTTATGTGTAATTATTGTAGCTTGGGTAAAACTTAGAGCCATTAAAATCAATTATCTAAAAGCAGGGACTGAAACATCCTATCAGTTAACTCATCAATTAACTCAGCAAACCTTCTGTCCCCTCAACACCGTCTTTTTGGCAAGAAGTAAATGTGAGCAGTATCTGAGTAAGCCACTCTAAGTGAATTTCAAGAGTGAGTGTTGTCAGGAATAGTGAAAACAAAGACCCAAAGCATTATATTCTCTGGCCTTTGGATAACAAGAGCACAGAGTGTTTCCATGCAGGAAACAATGGTATGCATTTATTTAAGACGTTAAAATGTCCATAAAATGTCCTTTTATGTGTTGCAGTGACAAACGCTTATCTACAAGCATCTCTTTGGACAATATAGTGATGAAAAAAGCTAACAGAAACAATATCAAGGAAGTAAAATCCTATGGGTTAGATGGAGTGCAGAGGAAGCTAAGTCAGTAAGAATTAACATAACTGGGACCAAGGCAAGAATGCGCAGACTACACAACCAGTGCTTACCTGCTGGGATGGCGACACTGAAGGCTTTAGACTGAGGACCTGGTCCCCTCCTGTTTGCTGCACGAATTTTGAAAATATAGCGTTCCCCAGCCTGCAGACCATCTATGATGGCTGATGTTGTAGCTCCAGAGTAGGTGATGGACTTTGCTCCAAATGGCTTGAGAGCCGGGGCGTATGAAAGAATGTATTCTGAAATGATTTGGCAGACGGTTGGAAGGAGGAAACTGAAAACAGTCCTGTTTCCAGCAGACAGACTGTATGGGTAGGATGAATTAGAACGTGCATTACTAAAATTAATACACCAGCAATGCACGCTGAGTCAACAGCTGGAGTATAAAGACATGAGAGACAGATATACACATATGCATGTAGGTAAGTTGAACATGTTCATCGTAACAAACAAAACCACATCACAAAACTACCAACACCGCAAAATCACATCAATGACCTAATTACCAAGACAGAGTATGTTAGCTATACCTTTGTAAAAATACATAAGCAACAATGCCCATCAGAGCGAAGCGTCACCAAGAGGAGCTGGATGACAGTTGTGCTCACTTCCAGTGAAGGTGTGGGGACATAAGAAAGTTACACCACTAACTGCTGTGGGGGTTGGTGTGCTGCACCAGGAGACCTTTTTTTTGTTTCTGGACACCAACTAATAAAGGGGAAAAAACGAGTCCTCTGAAAAAATTAACTGCCCTAAATCAGAAATAACAGAAGAAATCTACAAAGAGAAAATGCACTGGAGGCAGATCGTATTTTGAACATTGCAAGGAATGTCCTACTTCTTGTGGAAATCTAGTCTGAAAGACTGTGCAAAAATGTTAGGTAGATGGATCACTGATATCAAAATACCCATGTTGTTACAGCTGATGAAGACGTCCCAAGAGAAAGAGAAATTTTGAACTTACTGATTAGCTACCAAGACATCTGCAATCAACAACACACGATCCAGAGAATATTCTTCCAAACCATAACTTGTTCACAATGGTGGACAACACACAATTGTGTTGCTGACCATAGCTATGTCCACAGCAAGTAAGAACGTTAAAAAAATTTATTTCCCACAGAAATTATTTGGAAGAAGAACCAAATGGTGTATTCACATAATTATTGTTCAGGACATCGATATTAAAATCAGGTGACATTATTAATCACTTTCTTATCCTACATTTCCAACAGAGCCTTGACACAGCTATAACGGCACTGTTCTTTAAGATCCTAGTCACGCAAAAGCAGCTCTGTCAGTTCCAAAGGCCATATACTCATTCCTCAGCAGTGCTGGAGCCTGAGAGGCATCGCCACAAAAACACTAAAACACTTACATTAATCTTAGAAACAGCATTACTGCAGTCAAATATAAGTGATTCCAGCTGAGTCTTTGCTTAGAGAGGTTTTAGCTGTAATCTACAGGCCAGTAGGTAAAATTCATGCCTGGATGATTGAGCTTCTTGTTCAGAAAAGATGCTTCTACCAGGAAATAACAGCACTGCGTATTGCCAAATGGCAGCGATAGCACGCCGGTCCAACAGAATCAAAATCTGACAGCCGGTGCTTAACTACAGTCAGAGTCAAACCCCGCTGCAGGGAGAGCAAAGCAAGGTCTTGTTGCCACTTAAGGAACTGCCCCTGCTCTCACCTTTCAGTTTAGCATTACTGTGGTACCTGTGCTCTGTATTAGCTTTCTGTACTGACAAAAATTTCACCCATAGGAATAATTGTGGGTTTGAGGAGGAGTATTCCTATTACACTCCCAAAGAGTGCAGGTAAGATCTCAGGCATGTGCAGGCTTCCTTTTCTTTTCAATCCTCTCTAATAGGTACAGGAATTGGATCAAAAGAGGGTTTTGAAAATAAATTCCGAGGGTTGACAGTTTTCTCTGTCAACAAAACAAAATCCAATAATACTTGAGGAGTCACAGTGCCATGATGAGAAAACTCTAGAATACAGTAACACCTTTAAAAACAGGAAACTTTTTTTTCTGAAAACAAGCCTGTATTCATCTTGTTAAGAGATAAGCCATGCATAGGTCATCAAAATCGAGGAACAAAAAATTCTGTGCAAAAGCATTTAATGCTCAGTCGAAAAAGAATTCAATGTAATAAAAGGCATGGTAAGCTTTGGATTGGGAGCGTGTGTTTTTTTTAAGATACACAGGAGCTGCTTTAATTGCAGAGGCACTGGTGTAACTTCTCATGACTCTCAAACGGCTACTGGAGAACATTTTCTCCCACTACTTTAATATGTAGTATAAATATAGAAAAGGACAGGGTTGAAAAACAAGAGCACCAAAAGAAAAAAATTCCTGATTACCAAGTGCCATCAAAACAACTATCAAGTGCTAATTCAGTGATTTAATTTAGCCAGTATAAACATAATTTTTGTCATTTATTTAGTTTAAAAATATGACCTCTCCTGTTACACTTCATAGTCAAGAAAAACTACGATACATATAAGTGTTCAGCCCTTGAATATCAGGTATCTTTAAACTGATTGTCTTGGATGAATCATCTAACGATTAACAGACAAAAATGGACAAAGGGATACAGACTGCTCAAAATGAGAAGCAGATTTGAAATTTCAGATAATGTCCCTGAATGACTCTACTTTAAGAAATAATAATTCTTGGACACAACTGCAGCTCCATTGAAGCAATTGGCAAGACTCTTACTGACTTCAAAGAGGAAGGAATTCCACCACTGCCCTGAAGAACACACAAAGCAGGTCTACTTCCCTCCAGGCCAAAGGTTTTTTAAATCCTGAGATGCTACAGAGCTGATAAAGCACCTTCAGAAACTTGTGTAACTTGAGAACACAATCTCGTTAACCGCTGGAGAACAGTAGTGGCCAAAAAATCGGCCTGTTAATTTTCAGAGGGAAAAAGGAAAAAAACAAAAAGCAGACCAAAACAACAACAAAAGAAAAAAAACAGAGAACTTTTTGTTTTACAAAATCCTGTGCAAGTAAATAGCCACTGACAAACTAGCTCTATGACCATGTACAATAACACTATAGTACACAAGGCTTATGTGTGCTATCTCTTGAAATTACTGTTTGTGCTTGATTCTTAGGCTGAGGCTTTCCTTCCATGATACACTAGAAATAAAACACAACAAAAATCCACCCACTTTCTTGGCAGCTACTCAACTTTTCCTTCTTCTCCTAACTTAGAAATCCCTTGGGAAAATTCTTTCTTATGGTCCATTTTAACCAGCTTATGAATGGAAGAAGAGGTAAGCACGCACGCATTGACACCCCGGGAAGCTCTATGACATCCCAGGCACATGGTGACGATGGCTTGCCAGCAGTGGTGTGGAGCTGCTGGGCTGGAAACAAGAAAATCTTGCTCAGGTACAAGTCATTAACAAGTGAAAAAATCCTGGCACAGTGGTTTCAGCTTGCTGCAGAGTGGCAATCTGGCTTCAAAAAGACCAGCTCCTTGAGGGTGTTGAAAGCCAACAGCGATGACTTACCTTTGACTTTTCCTTCACTCTCTGGAAGAGCATCCCAGGATGCTGCTACAGAGGTTGGTTTTCCCTTTAGTGGCCAAACATCCAAATTTTCAGGGGCACTGGCAGGAGCTGTGAAACAGTCATATGCAGAAGAGGCAAGTAAGAAAAGCTGACCTACAGAGGACACACCTTTTGCTCCTTCTTCGCATAGCAGAAATTCCTATACAGCCATTTCAAAGATAAATGTGAAGAGCACACATGGCTCAGGTCCACGCGTGCCTATATTGCATCTCTATCAGACTCCCGTGGTGAAATTTTACTCTATACTTTTAGAAACAGGCTGTCTCCACCAGCCTACTACTGTGGCTTAGCAGAACGGTGTGGTAACTCGGTTGTTATGGACCACTTCCCTGTACCAAAGGGAACACAGCTTCTCTGTTGTGGAGACAGGATTTAAATTTGCTGCCCACAGAGAAGGAGGACAGCAGCCAGGCTGCTCCTCTCAAAGGAAGGGGCACACCCAGCTCCAGGGGTCAAGGTGCTGACCTGTCCCGAAGGAAAACCCAAACCATCTCCCCTTGTTCTGGTTGTGCCACAAAAGCAGCCCTGATGTGCTCTCCAGGACACAGCTGCGGGGACACAGGCAGCAGCACCAAGGCTTTTCCCACATTCCAAACCTTCTGCTGTCCCAGACAACCACATATTCTGGCTTTCCCCTCAAGTCAGCCCTATTTCATAGCTCAAACCCTAGGATTTGTGTTACCCCAAGGACCTTTTGAATACATACCTGCCTCTGGGGTCCGTTGGTAAACAGATACACTCCACTTCCCTTCTTTTTCTCCCTCCAAGATTTGCACAGCAAACTCGTACATGGTGTCAGGCACCAGATTCTCCACCAATGCCCGCCGGTTGGACACCTTCTTGTAATCCCACCTTGCCGACTCCCCCTTTTCCCGATAGCGAACACTGTATTGCCTGGGATCAGAAACACACGAAAATAAAAGTTCTGATATCAAACCTAGGATTAGCAGAAGCAGAGCAGGGAGCGGGGCTGCTTTCCTCTCAGCTAGTCTGCTAGGGCTTACAGGGGAACCTACCCAAATGCAAACAACAAAGTACCACCACCACCAAGAGCCAGCATGTTTTAAGCAAACATTTGTGCCTCCCTCTAATGGAGTGTGATTGCTTTCACCCTAAGGGACAGACTGTTTCTTCAAGCCTCTTACTCAAAACACTCCCTGCCCCTGGAGGAAGCTGAAAGACTTACTGAACGAAGCCAGGCGTCCAGGGGAGCTCCATACCACCATCTCACTGCCCTGTGACCATGAGCATGGCCAGACAGCTGGGAGCCCCTTGCTCCCAGAGCAGCAGTGGCGGCTCGGTTCCCACATGTCTGCCTAGATAACTGCTTCCACAAGGAAACTGAGAACATCTAAAATTACCACTTCTCCTGCTGTGCCCCTGAGGGTGTTTTAGTGCCAGGCTGCACAGCTATTTGGGGTACCCAGGCTGAGCAACACAATCCAGTGATTTCAGACCTTTGCTGGTTTTCTGTTTACTTCGGTCTCCAACTGCTGTGGCATGCTGCTGTGAGCCAAGCTCTCCTGCTCACAGGAGTCCTCAACCTGCTCAGCTGCAGCCTCAGCGGGTTCTGGAGGGTCAGCAGATGCAAGGCACACTGATGCGTGTCTTTCCCATTGCAGTGATGCTTCCTCCACCTGGTGTATGGTGGTCTTGAAGCTGTAGTCTGTGCTGGCAATCCAACTCAACACCTCATCTCTGTGGGCTTTGGCCTTCCCTCCCCCTGCACACACGGTGACCATAGTGATATATCAGCATGTGAATAGCAAAAGATCCCCAGCTGGTGCTGGTGACATCTCAGAAGACTGATGACTACCCCTGTAGTCCAGCACTTACACGGACCTCTAAATACCAGACACCAGAGCACAGGGAGGCAAGGAGGGTAGATCACACTCACCCACGTCAGGTTTCTAACAGCTTCTCTGAAGCATCTGCTATCAGCCATTGTCATAGGTAGGATATGGAAATTCCTATGCCCTAAGCTAAATTATTCTCATAACCAACTGTAATTAAATAAATGCAAAAGCAATCAGTAGTGTGTTGGCAGCAGTTCACCTTCTGTATGCATTCAGAAAAGAAAACACAGGGCTAACTACCTATTTGCTGCAACCTTCTCTTTTTCATACAGTGGGTCTGTCCAAGCAACGAGCACAGATTGAGAGGACATAACTCGAACAGTTATGTCTTGTGCCACCTCCACCTCTTCCTCCTCTGAAAGGGCAAAACAAAATACCGTATCAGTAACATAAAAACCAGTACTGTTTTCAACTGATGTTATAATTTGCATGCAGCACAGGTGAATAACAAATGCAGTGGTAGTGGAAAAGCAAGTACATTGATTACTGATGTCCCCACAAAAACATCATTTCTTGCATTAGCTATCTGCTTACAAGATGAGAGTACTAATATGTTCTACAGTCCTTCAATATTCCATCAATCCCCAAACTGTTACTTATAACAAATGTCTTATGAACATACTGACATTCATTGTGTCTGGCAAACTCACTGCTAGAGCTGTCTGGAGATCAGAAATTTTGCCCTATGAAAAATTTTGAGATTTTAAAATTTGGTTTCATTTTGAAGGGGAATAAACCAGAAACTGTCAAAAATTCCTCACAAGGGAGAATTCCTGTATATTTTACATTTTTAAGTGCTTCAAACAGGTTGTTTCAATTCAGCTTTTCTTTTTTTATGATATATAAGGCAAGGGAGCCAGTAAACTCTGGAGTACAATTTCATTCTCTAAGGACCTTACTCATGTATGCCCAAGGTCTAGGGAAAGTTTGCTCTTTCTTCAGCAGGTAGCACATTACCCCAAAACCCAGCACTTCCTGCACAGAAGGCAGGCAGCAGGAAATTAAGTCTCACTTCTTCCAGTCAGGGTTTTAATGCGGAGGGTTCTCAGATAATTCCAGGTTTTCCAAGCCAAAGAGCTACTACACAAAAGCGGCTGAGAGGACCCATCTACTGCTCATAAGTGGCTATGGAGACCTATTCACAAAGGTTTGCAATGGGAGTACCTGAAGAGAGAAGTGAGCATGAGATGTGGATGGCATCACCTCCCCAGAAAAGGTGTGAGGTAGCATTTCTATGCACCATGGTTCTCAGTTCTGACAAAGGTGTTCTCCAACGCTATCAAAATATTCAAAACGCTCTGTCACCTTCATTCTCATAGCGATGCAAGGGTGTGAGAAAGCGGTGCTAGCATGGACACGATTCAGACCCTTGCTCATCCTTCTTAACCTGGGCAGCAGTATGTAATGCGTTCTTTTCCAAAGCAAGTGAAAACTTCGGATGACCAGGTTTAGGCTTCTGGAAACCAAGCCTTCAGAAAAGGGGGTGACGATCTGACAAGAAGGCATACTGCTGTGGAGGTCCTGACTGATTTAATCAAGTCTTCTCATGCAGTTATTGCAGTGCATAACATTTGCCAATAGCTAGAGAGGAGAATAAAAACCCACCAAACCAAAAAACCCAACCAGAGAAACCCAACCAACCATGTTGCAGAGTTGTACCATTTTATGAATCCTGCTTGAATTAAGAGGAGCAATTGGAGACATTCACCAAGCTTTTTAAACTGAGAAAAACCTAGCAGCTCCAAAAAACTTTCAGTCTAAAAATCACAAGGCTGTTACACTGCATTCCGCTATCTCCATGAATCAACAGCAGATGTGAAAGAAACATACCTGTGACTTTTCTTTTAGTTAAAGATGGCCTATAGACAGGTTGGTTCCGTCCTTGGTTGCTCCTTGATGGTAGCGAAACCACATGAACTGACTCAGAAGCTGTACATGCAGGGAAAAAACAGAGGCTTTCCCATAATCTTTTTCATTGAAAAAAAAATTTCAGTCTTTTCAGACAGAACTCTATTTTATTCTTTTCTGAGGTGCAAAAGGAGAGGCTTACTTGAATATGAATTTATTTAGAGTCACAGTATTTATGTCAGAGGGTTCAACAGACATGCAGTAAGAACAGAAAAATTGGTATTTTAGAAGAAGGACAGCAAATTATTAACATTAACATGAAAAGACCACTACAAAAGTCACATATTCTAGGATTGAGTTCTTCTTCTGATACTTTGGTTGTTAAACAACATTTCTTCTCCCTCTTTAAAAAAAAACATAGCACAGAAGAAGTGAAAACAAGTAGATGCTCCAAACCATGGTACACACTATTTCTCATCAAGATTAAGTTCATTACTGAACTACCAAATCCTTGACAAGATTTCCATTGACCTCTGTTCTGCTTGGACAGGTTCTCAACCTGCAGAGCAGTGGTATGTGCTGGCCATCAAACGAACAGTAGAAAAAAAGTACAAAAAGTACAAGATTCATGTTTGGGAAAGGGGGAATAACTGATAAAGGTGACTGAGGAGTTCCCTCTCTGGAGAAAAGGAGATAAAGACACGTGTTTAATACAAAACCCACAAAGCAGAAGTGGAAACAGACATTTACATTGCAAGCCAGGAATTCCGGCAGTCATGTGTGCTTTCGGAATCACCACCTATTTAGTAACCCAAGACCAAACTATCTGCAAGACAGGCTTCCAGCCTACAGGAAAGATTTTGAAGGAAAGAAGCCTAACCTCAAGAAAACACACCCAAACAGCATGGGAGCCAAGCAAGACTCCTGAGTGCAGAGCTAGTGCCCACTCAGGCGAGAAGAGCTCAGCCAGCAGGACAGAGACAGGTAAGCCACAACACAGGCAAGTGACACAAATAGCACAAAGGGAAACGCTCGGCCTCTGAGGAAATAAAACTGTTGCAAACCCCACAGATGGGAAACCCTTTAAATCAAGAGCAGGAAACCTAGAGAGCACGAGTGCAAGCCACCGCAGCACAGCAGGACAGGGAGAAAGAGAAGAGGCCAACCTGACTGTCTCAGCAGCCCTCAGTGACCAGGACCTCATGAAGGAACTGGAGAGACCATGTACACATGAGTGTACATGGAGAGAGCCTATGAAACAGTTTCCATGGTTAAGCATGGATTAATCAAAGCATTAAGTTTTTCTCCACTGGCCTGAAATAACATATGGACACAAAATGCAAGACGAGGACAAGAAACAATGGATTTCAGAGCGGTCCACCACATGCAAGAAGAATCTAAGCTATGGCTCTCCTCCCCAGGCCTTCCCTGAGCTATTAGCACAAGTAACTCACACGTGGTGTGTCTTTAGCACATCATCATGTTCTGCTGCACCTTCTACCCTAATCACGGTATTCTTCTGTTAAGATCATGTTACAGAATGCAGTTACAGAGAGCATTTTTATTTATAGGAAGAGTCCTTTTGATGGCTACAACATGTGATCTGTGATCACCTAGAAGCCACAGGGGATTACAGAAGTGTGCCAGCTCCACTAGCTGTTATTGGGGAAACCCAGCTCACCTAGTTTTCTTGCTTCCTGGTTTTGTCGCTCTTGCAGCAGTGGAGCATAGCTCATCCTTCGACTGCTCTCTCCAAAACCACGGAGGTAACCTTGGGATCTGCTGCGTGGATTCCTGAAGCCTGCTCCATAAGGTTGCTTCCACCGAAAAGATAACTTGCCATCTGGAGACTGGACGCGCACTCTCAGAGGTCTGTTTGGCATGTCCGTCTCTTCAAAAAATAAACAAACACACACACAAACCCCACCACAGTTATTATGAAGCACATGACATGCATAGCAGCCCAGATGTCTGTTGCAAGCACATCCATTATATAATATCAGAATAAAGAGCATCATTTGAAAGTTTTTTAATTTTGCTATGAAACCCAACTGTAGTAACAAGAAGTTTTCCAAGCAGGATGTACAATACTCCATAATATCTTTTCCCAAGCTCTTAAGACAGACTGTCCAGAAGTGAAAATACATTGTAATACAAGAACTCCTGGCAGAAACTGGGGATGTCTTGTAGCTTTCCTGTTTAATCTTTCCCCGCCCCCCCCCTTTTTTTTTGTTAAATCCTGTTTCCCTATTTCAGGCACCCCAGTACATTTTTTTTTTTTTGGCAAGTGCTAAAGTTTAGCGTAAAATGAAGTACAGAAATGTTCTAAAAGAACTCTATTTTAGAAAGCAATCCACATTAAAAGCAGGTTCTCTTCTACTAAACCAATTGCTACTGGTTCTGCTCTCTGACAGCCTCATATTTAACAGCTCTGTCCTGCATACGCTTCAATTCTTAACTTCCCAAACTCCCTTTGTATGATCCCTTAAGCATCCAGCACTGTAACAGGTACCTTATGCAAGTAATTTATTTTTACATTGTTGGCAAGTTGGCAACATTCTTTTAAGAAGTGACACCGATGCAAGGATTACTCAGTTTGGTTGCTGTGAATGGCATCTCCAGTTTTCATGGCATTCTCCATCACATATAAGCTGCATCATGCTACTGCACGGGCTGCAAGCGGAGGAGAGAGCAGGAAGAGAAGCGCTGGCAGCACCAGCCAAGACTTGAGATCATCCACACCAGTAGCAACTTTTTGCCTCTTACCTTTTACATTTTGCACTCAAAGCAGGTCTCCCTCAGTCTCTTCTAGCAACGCCATTCCACCAAGCACAAGGTTGTGTGAACCTGCCTACACGAAGATTCCATGTTGTATTCAAACCCTCTCACTCACTGGCTAAGCCAGTCATTGCAGTCACAGCAATGTCAAGAGAACAAGAGACTGGGACAGAAACAGCTGCCAGAGACCTGGACAGACAATGAGAGACAATGTACCAAAGTATCCCCTGTCAGAGCAATAGTGAGATCCTTTTTCCAGCACCAGTTCAGAAGTTCATATTTATTTATTTATTTGTAACAGCACTTACACATGTTACTTCAAGTAAGTATTGATGTCTGCATGTCCCTATATAAAGCAAGAGCAGGCCCTTTTCCAGTATTTCTGCTGAGCGACACCTTTTATAACCAAACCGCTGACTGGTCTTGATGTCTCAAGAGACAAGGCTGCATCTGCTAACACACTCTCAACAAACATTCTTCTATTAAACTACCCTTTAGAAGGGGTCACAGCAACTCTCAAAGCTGTTTGCAGAGCTTCTCTTGAAATCCTTGTGAGAAATGCCTGTCACTGATCATCTAGGCACAGCACAACCATAAAGAACTGAAAGGGCAAAATTCAAATTGGAAGTGACTCCTGGAGGTCCCTTTCTAACCTCCTGCTCAAAAAAAACCTATCTCCAACACTGCATGAAGCAAGCCCTGATTTTCCCTAGCTCTGTCTTCAAAACCTCCCAGGACGGAAATGGCACATACTCCCCGTGGACCTGTTTCTGTGCTGTATCAGCTGCCTAGGGTGAAAGCTTTTATCACAGAATCATTTAGGTTGGCAAAGACCTTTAAGATCAAGTCCGGCTGTCCAGTTCACCACTAGCCCATGTCACTAAGTGCCACATCTACACATCTTTTAAATAACTCCAGGGATGGGGACTCCATCACTTCCCTGGGCAGTGTGTTCCAACACTTAACAACCCTCTTTCAGTGAAGAAATTACTCCTAATACTCAATTTAAACCTCCCCTGGCACAACTAGAGGCCATTTCCTCTAATCCTATCGCTTGTTACTTGGGAGAACAGACCAACCCCCCACCTCACTCCTGTCTCCTTTCAGGGAGTTGTAGAGAGTGATAAGGTCTCCCTGCAGCCTCCTTTTCTCCAGGCTAAACAACCCCAGTTCCCTCAGCTGCTCCTCACAAGACTTGTGCTCTAGACCCTTTACCAGCTTCATTGCCCTTTTTTGGACGCACTCCAGCACCTCAGTGTCTTTCTTGCAGTGAGGGCCCCAAAACGGGACATAGTATTTGAGATGTGGCCTCACCAGTGCTGAGTACAGGGGGACAATCACTTCC
>NW_010390386.1:12237-15631 GCF_000710305.1 Buceros rhinoceros silvestris | reverse complement strand
CCTACACCTGCTGGCCACACTAGCTCTGATTCATTTTCCTAATGTCCAATCCAAATTGCCCAAACAGCAACTTGTGGCTGATGCCCAGTGTTGCAGCATTACATGTGGCCCTCCACCACCAAGAAGAGGCTTCCTTGCAGCCCCCCAATCAAGTAACAGTTACCTGCTGTGGGATGTCCCCCTATCCTGCTGTTTGTCAGACTGGGCCAGCACCCTCCTGCAGCCTCTCCTTGGGGCCCATGTGCCATAGGTAGACATCGCCTCCCCAGATCTCAACATCTCTTCTGAGCAGCCCAGCCCTGGATGGAAGGGAATAACACCTCCCCTTGACCAGCCAAGCTCTCCAGGCGTCTGCAGCTTGCCAGACTGTGGTTGATGCAAGCACACCATTCAAGTTTCCTCTCAGCGGCCCCACATGCCATGGAGCACCAAGAGTCAGCTGGCCTGGGGTGGCTGGGAGGGATGCTGCAGATCATCAGCTCTGTTCCCCAATCAAAGCCACAGCTTCCAACTGGAATTAAAACAAAGAGTTGTAAGGGACAAAGGATACAGAAGGAACCAGCCCAGCCAGAGAGCCATATGGAAAGTATTCAATCTAAAACACGTGTGGCTTTAGGCAAAGAGAAGTTTATCGACCCTCATGCTGAATGCAGGGAATCAGCTGAGATTTTAAAACCAGGGCTTTCTAAAGCTTCAATTACTTTCCTCATGGTAGCACCACACTTTACTGCCCATTGTACCCATTTCACTAGTTAGCTCCAGTTTCTATTTATCTCTCCTTGTCCTAGTTTGACTGGTGGGAATTTGAAGGCATCTGGGATAGAGCTATCAGTGAATGGTTTAAACGGCTTTGCTGGTAACTGCTGATCCATCAAAACCAGTATTTCTGGGTGAAGTTTGTCCCGGGCTTGACAAGAAAGGGATTTCTCTTTAAAAACAGAGTGCAGCAGCAGGAGATGGCCCACCCCACTGTAGCCCACAGCCTGTGAGCCATCAGCCTGGTCTGGGATAAGGCTGAAGGCCCTGACACACAGAGGAAGGTGGTAAAGCTGGAGTCACTCTACCTTGTACGAGAACCTGCAGGACTGATGTCCAGCTGGGCTCAGCCGCTCTGTAGGGCCAGTGTTCCCAGTCAGAACATTTCTCACTCCTTGAGTCTCCCATGGGACAGCAAGTCATAGCCTTCTGCTGTCACAGTCCCTGCACCTGAGCACTCCCTCCTGCCCTAGTCTCCTTCTCTTGTCTTGGCTCCAGGAAGTAGCCTGGATTTCCACAGGGAGGATAACCCTGGGACTGTGGAGGTTGAGCAACAAGAAGCAAAGAGTTTGGTCCTGCTGGCCGAGCTCACTCATCTTGGGAAAAAAAAAAACCAAACCCACAAATATTGCCCCAAACAAGGTGCACTCATCAGGGAAAGGGTGGGAGGAGGAGAAAGAAAGAAATCCCATGCATAGTTTAAACCATTCAATACTCAAAGTAGCTCCTTCCTGTGGGGACATGAAACTCCCCAGGAGTGATATTCTTTAACAGCTCACAGCTAAAGAAAAAAGAATTAGATGATGCTATCACCAGAGTGCAAGCACTACGATGACACATCCCATTACATTCCTGCATCACTGGGATCCCATTCACTGCACACCCCATTCACTGAACATGCACCTGGAGATGGCAAGATCTGAACCTGTTCAAGAGACTATGAAGTGGATTTTTTTGCCATCCTGGGCTTAAGAAATCAAGGCATTGTTTCAATCCCAGACCAAGGGAGAAAAGAATAGGTCCAAGAAAAGGGGCATGGAGAGGAGAAGTTGAAACAGGAAAGATCGAAGTCAGTGAAAGAACTACTGTAATAATATTAAAGGTGACATGGTAATAGGAACACCCAAGGAAATCTGATGCAGACAGGGAAGAAATGTAGTGCTGAAACTGATAAAAGGCTAAGAGTGAAACAACATGGGTGGAAATGAGGAAAGGACTAGACAGAGCTGTAGTCACTGGATGTGGCTTCATCCGCCTTCAACAGGACCTTGCACAAATCCTCCAGCCTCCTCCAAACAGATTAATGTGACAATAAAAATAGCCTCACTTAAGCAAAAATAGCCACTAGGTATACAAGTACACCAATTTCAGCAAGAGCAGTGCGGAGATCTGTAAATAAAACCTCCTCCTCCCAGAGGGAGAAAAGACACATCGTACTTTATATGGGAAATTGCACTCCAGTGATGCAGAAAGTGCTAGATTTACCAACAGGAGGACCAAGCACAGAGAGAAATCCCATTATCTTGCTCAGTACCCGGCATAACACACCCCCACGTCACAGGATGGATACATTGCACTGCTGCTTATATCAATACTGTAGCTCCATCCAGGCCAGCTGAGTCCAACCCAGATACATGGGCATCCAGAAATGGTCCAGGATACCAGTCACTTTTAGGGCCCCTGAGCAATGGGGAACATTTCCACCACTTCCCTGGTCTGCAATCTGATCCTGCCACACATCTCTCCCTAACTTTTGCAACAGTATAAACTTGGGCAGGTTGCCTGAATCCTCAGTGGAAGATGGCCTTAACAGGTCCTGACACAAGATTTTGGATCAGCATGAAAACTGCACTGCTGATAAGTACCACAGTGCCTGCGGTTTCCCCTACCAGAGACAGTAGACAGGACCTGTATGAAAACACAGAAAGAGGACTGCAGCTGTCTGTTTCCCATATAACACCTACTCTGGCATACCAGGAACTCAACTGGATTTCAGTAAACTGGATGAGGTCCCAAATCAGTAGCAATGAAAAAGCTAAGTCTTCAGATGCATGTACTCCCAATCCCTTTTTTTCTAATAACTTTTGGAACAGGTACCAGGTGCTTGACTGAACTGAAGGTTGATTCTTTCCCATCTCCCCACTATTTGCTCCTGTAAATATCACTAATGGTTTGGTTTGGTTTTTTTTTTCACTTTTGGTTCCAAAACCGGTTTAGCAGTTTTCTGGACCTCCACTCTGGCCAAACTAAATCAACTAGTAGACACCTTCAGACCTCATCTAAAGAGCTACCTGCAATTAAAATAAAATCAAGTCCTTTTCTATGTTCTGGAAAATGAGAGCAACTCCCTTGTGCTTCCTCCAGTGTAGAAATCAAACATTACCTACAGCTGCAGGAATTTGTATATAGTATCTTGGTCCCAAAAATGCAGGGCTGATTAAAGCCTCAGTATTGACTTTTCACAGTTGAAACGTCCGCTAATATTGCCAAAGTTTCTGTGCGTGTCAGGACTGTGGGACAACATTTTACAAATTATGTAAGCCCAGAGCATAAGGTCTAAGCTGAGGGTAAAATATCCTCTAAACAACCACACAAGGAGGCAACTTGCACTTGCCAAATCACACAGATTCTTCAGCAG
>NW_010390386.1:0-12131 GCF_000710305.1 Buceros rhinoceros silvestris | reverse complement strand
CTCATCAATTATCCAGCAAAGGAAAACACAAAATAGCTCCAGAAGGAAAGGGAAGTACCAACTTCTAGTAAACAATCTATAACTGCGGGGGAAAAATCCCAAGCAATTCAATCCTATTAAGATGTAAGTGAAAAAAAGTAGTTGAAATAAGAGGTCTCAAAAAAATGAGGCACTTCAATTAACCACCACGATCTAGGTACAAAATGTTTGCTTTTGCCTTCCTTAGTCAGCAAAAACTTTTCTGCATTTTCCTTCTATGTGCCATTACTTCAGGACTAGAAAACTGGGCCTATAAAATGCATTCTGCTGCAGAGAGGACACATATTTGGCAGTCAGTAGACAACATTCATATAGTCTACAAACATCTACCAACCTCTCTTTTCACCTCAGACAGAAGTTTGGGAGACTAAGCACAGTGGCTAATCCAGCCACGCGCAAAGTAACAGCTTGAAGACAGAAGTTGTAGCTGCTCAGAGACAACAAAATCATGAGAAAGTCATCAAGTGATCAACTGCCTGTTCTTAGAAAAGAACAACATGCCAATGGCAAATTAAATCCTGTCATGGGCAACTTGACCAAAAACCATTGTAGTCTGCACTGCAGCAACAAACTGGTGCGATTTTTTGCTTATTTTGTTTTGTTGGGGAGGGCAATGTATTTTGGTTTTTACTATTATTTTTATTTTTCAAATTAAGTCCTAAGCATCAAATGAGACTGATTGACTCTGTACCCTGGATTTGAGACTACTGCTGCTTTACCAGACAAAACAGTATGGAAGATTAAATAAAATGTGACAAACTGCACAGTTCATTCACCCTCCTCAAAGAGCAGATCCCTGTCTTAAGAAGTTCTTATCTGCTCTCTAAGAAAACAAATTGTCCTCTGAGGTAATAACCTTGCACCACTGCCAATCTGCAAGAGCAATCCAGCTTCATTGCTGAGCAACTCAGTTTCCAAGCACCCTGTAGTGTCCCTCTCAAAAACCATCCCCAGAGCTAAAACAGTGCCTCAGCCAGCTGAGATTCCTAGGTCCCTGAGCTATTTCTTTGGGATATAACACTCCTGTATATACCGTGCACTCTCTTAAGTGTCTGAGCCCTACCGCCATGAAGATATCAGCTGTACTTGCAGCAAAAGATGAAAGTGAATAAGTGAACAGAAAAAAAGAGGCACTGCATGTTGATTCTTCAGCTGGCAACTCTAAAATTAATTCCATTTGTGAGGTAAGAGCTTTTGTAAAACATCCACATTCCTAAAACCTATTGTATCAGCCCCTCCTAAATACAGCTGCTTGAGTGGTGATGCTCAAGTTCATACTTCAGCATATAAGTGGTAAGCACATCCTAGGGCACCTCTACAATTACCTTTGTTTGCCAGCTTACAAAACTAAGGCAGGCATCTGCCCAGGGGTGCAGAAAGACTGAGGGATGCCAGCCCTACAGCAGGCACCAGGGAAGCCAGTGAGAGGGAAGCCCCACACTCAGGTGGCAGTGTTCATATACCAAGGGCTGTATCATGGCCAGACCTTCACCACAAAAAAGAGTTTCCTGTTTTCATAAATACTTTGCAACACAACCAGCCACTTCTTTCTCCATGCTCGTAATGGACATTGTTTTCCACATGGTCCTCTACCACTTTCCAGCAGGTAAATCGCTTTGTGTGTTGGCTTTAAGAGTTGGGACGATTCCAGTACACCATTTTCTTTTTTCACCCAAATTTAAACAGAGTACAAAACAGAGTGTATTTGAATAAGGAGAAAGCAGAGATTTACCAGCAGAGCCAGTCATCTAAAGCTCTGTAATCTTTTGTGTAATTCAAAGCTTTCAATCCAGTTGATACTCACAAACAGGAAAAGAAAAACAGCTTTTTACAATAACTGAGAGGCACAAGGGAAAAAGAACATCCCACCTTTCTCATCCAGCAATTCATACAGGCGTGGCTGCTTTGCTCCTCGCTTTCACATACTCTCACTGTTAGCTACCTTCATACAACTATCCCAAAGACACATTAGCAGAAAAGTAAAGAAAAAAGAGGACAGACAAAATACCACAGACAAAATACCACTGTTTGCCACCCAAAAATTAATGCACTGTGTCACTTCAGCAAAGTATTGCTGGATTTTTATTTTAAGTTGACAGTTTGATCCAAGCTCTGTTGAGAAAACAGGAGCAATTCCACTACCTTCAAAGATGGCCGGATCAGGGTCATCTCAAGAAGAGTTCACTCTGCAAAGATATTTCCTGCAGTCGATGAGCCAGCTCAAACAATGCTGATGTGGCCCTCTGAACCGAGATGTACTGACTACTCTAACTCCAGAAGACTCTGAGCTCAATGATTTACTTCAGATCAGCCACAGCACAGAGCACAGCACTAGGTCTAGTGGGGATGTTCATAGCATTGCAGCAGTAAACACATGTAAAAACTTAAGTACATGATCAGAGAAAGCAGGACTGAAACTGAAGAACAAATGCAGCCCCAGGATTACTGGGTTGGTAGGTTCCCTAGCATTTTAAAAGGCACTGTCCCTGTGTGGACCGATCAACTTTTTTAATGCCACTAATTTACACATTCAGCATCAGATGTCCTCCTGGAAATAAGCCAATCAGTTAAAGCAGTGAAGGCAAGCAACACATAAATCCTTCGTTTCTCTCAGAAAAAAAAAATAATCACTCGGCACATTTCCACACACTTCTGCTTGGCATAGAAAATGAGGACTGGAACACTTTAGTTCCTGCAAAGCACAATGGAAAGTGTGCCATAATTCACCAGGCTCCAGCCAGGAGTTTTGGGCAGAGGACCAGTATCCAACGTTAAAGTCTGATTTAAGCAAAGTGATTCATTATACATCTTTATAGGAGTTACCTGGCATCCAGAGGACATTCTTTGAATTGACAGAGTCAACAGAAGTTTCCAGTGCTTCCTTTGAAGAGCCCTCTGAATGCTAAGCACAGTAGGACTACGGCATTTTCCAAACTCAACAATCTATTTCTACATGATTAATACATGTATTATGACTTCAGAACAACCAACATTGAGTTATTGAAGGGTTCACGTTCTCCTGTTGACATCCACACACAGGCTTCTTTCTGCTTCAGCGGCCTGTGAAGGGACTCCACCAAGCCTAGGCTACCCTCCTCTCTTACACTCGCTGCATTTGGATGCCTACCGTTCAGGCTTCTCCAGTGACCAAGCCACCAAGGTAGTAAAAAACCCCCAGCAATCCTACAGGGCCTGTGAGGCCCTGGTCTGCAAGCACCCATTCCAGGTGTTGTCCAACACCTGCCTCTTCACCGAGTTGGAGGAAAGGTGGTACTGAAGTGACATCACATTTGAGGGCTCCTTGTGGGGACAGAGCAGGTGAAATCAGCTGGCAAAGGTGTGGGGATGCTCTGACCGTGCCTAACCTTACCACCAGGCTAAGCTGGGGGATTAAGAAGCACTTCTGCTATAACGGCAGGAGGGCAAAGGGGCAGATCCCCCTCTCCCACCCCGACCCTGGTCATTACCTCCATTCATCCCATGCATGGCAGAGCTATCACGTTCAAAGTCAAGACTAGTCTGTGCCCTCCTCTGCAATCTTCAGGTGTCTATTGTCAGACACACACCCTAAACCAAGATGTATTCCTAAGGGTTTGACATCAGTAAGCTTGGAGGACAAGGCAGAAGACCTGTGAGAGGTACAGCTCTATGGGATGTCACAGCATCTGTACAGGGAACAGCTTCATCCCTGCCTTTCCTGACACACCCAAAATGATAGATGTACATACTTTTGTTGTGACAGGCAATGAGCAAAAATCATTGCCTGATAGGCAGTCCATAACTCATAACAATTGAACATTTGCCCTCAGCTGACTTTTTAGTTAACGAACCGACCACAAGAACAGGTTTCCACAAGCTCGGCTGTAGAAATGGTGCTGGGCTGCTCCCTCTAATGCAAGCAGTGGACTTGATGTTCCTAGCAGCTCTGGGACAGACTTCAGCACCACTGTGGGGACAAGACTGTAGCCTTAATTTGGAGTTTCTGAATTTCTATTGCTTAAGGCTTTTTAACAGTAAGATTTGTGAAAAGTGAGATACACATTTAATAATAAAGACATTCTACTAAAATGCAGGTGCTTGCAGGCTTAACATTCCCCTGTAGTTACAAATACATGGATATAAAAGAGAGATATATGATTCACAAATGAAATTTAGAACAGACAACACACAGTTGGAAAAAAAAAAAAAGGCACCACAAAGAAGTAAACAGCAAATGGAGAATATCATGCAAAGCAGAAGTATTCAAGACAAGGATCAGGTGGCTGTAGTTGCTCACAGATTAACCAAAAGAACAATGTGATTCAACAAAAAAAAAAATCAATATAACCCTGGCCGGATCAGTTGGAGATTATTCAACTCTACTGTGCAAGGAAAACTCACTTCTGTAAGAACTGTGTGCCATACCAGCACTATGTTTTATGAACTATACAGGCCACTGAGGAAAAGTCAAGAGGAGACTTAGTTATAAGGACAGTAAGAGATCTAGAAAACATGACCCCAGAGCTAGAAGAAAGGAGAAACATCACAGGGACTGAGGCACTATGGGCTGTCTCTGAAAACATAATGCCAAATGGATGCTGGAGTTCCCATGAAGAACAGTGACAAAATCTTGCAAAGAGCACTTCCTACTGCATCCAGATATTTTCTGAGGAATTACCAGCAGTATTCTACTCTCTACAACACACCCTATTCCTTATATCTCCTAGGCAATGCAATGTATTCAGGGAGTTACAAGAATATCTTTCCTTTTTAACCAATTGAGTTTTGATTCCATATTATCTACTGCCAGTAAGTTCCACAGACATTCTACTTGTTGTATAAAATCCTAAGTCTTCTCATGGGTTCCAAAAATACAGTTTTTCACTTAAAGAGTTGGTCCTCTCCTTTGTGTTGCACAGAGGCAGTTAAATACAAATTATTTAGTTATGCCCTTTACCATATCTGCTGTTGGTGACTCAATCCTCTTCATTTCTTTCCTTGATAATTTTTTGGGAGATTCGTCCTTTTTCTTTGGAAATTCTCTGCTTAAAGATTATAGCTTTCCAGGCTTACCAAAGATGGCCTCTATCTCAAGGCGAACATGATTATCTCATGATTAACAATTAGCACCTCTCTGAGCTAGCAGAACCAAACCGGATACGAAAGGACAAACAGAGAAGGTGTCAGATTGCATTTTCGAACTATGCACTATGGGGACCTAGAACTGACTTACATGCGGTGACATTGATTTATTGGGTTTTAATTGTCTGTCAGTTGTCCCTGCAGACTGTGCCCTTGGTACCTTGCTCCCAATCATGATGTTGGTCGTCTAACTCTGCTATGTATTTATACAGCCAAAAACTTTAAACTGTAAGAAGAAATCAGTGACCACGTCAGGCACGTACGAGCACTACAAAGAACGCCAGCATCAAAACAATGAAGTGCACAGTCACAGCAACCACACGTAAAGCAGAGACGACAGGTTTGGCAGCTCATCCTCCTCTTGTCAGTTGTCAAGAGGACAGAGCTGTCCTCTAAACCTGCTGCCTTGTAGGTCAGTGTGTCCATCCAGAGCATATACCTTGGGAAGGGCTTGTCAGCCAAGCCTCACCGACAAAACCAACAATGTACCAAGCACAGAAACACAGGGATGGATGTAAGCCCAGCTCTGGTTACCTGTAGAATGACAACTACGAAATAATAATGTCTCACAAACAGCCAGCGTGACAAGGGAGTAAAATCACAACAGTCGGCAAAGGAGAGTCAAGACTCAGTAAGCTGTGCTTTGCTGCATGCATAAACCAAGACACAAAAAATTTGTGGAAACAGTTCCTCCAACTGGGACCAGAGTAGTAACAGACAAATCCATCTGCTGTAAGCCATAAAGCTCTCAGGTTCACCACTGTTACAACTTTTAAAAAATAAAAGCTTGTATTTTTCATCTTTCTCTTTCCACACTCAAGAGATGCTGTGAAAAGCTACGCCTTAAGAAAAGCCTCTTTGCTGTATTTTACATAGCTGTGTCACTACAATGTGTATGTTTCACTTATCATCATCACTTGGAGACTGACATTTGTCTTGTGAGCATTTAAGAATATTCCTCATCACATGCATTTGAGTTCTTTGATTCAAGACTTCATCCAAAGCTCTTTGGTGCACTCGCAGCTGAAACCTTTGTCTCCAGCAACCTCCATCTCCAGCTTATTTTGAAACCTACCGCCACTCTGGAGAGAGAGCGAGAGGCATCAAGTCACTGCTCCTTCAGGTCCACTGAGACAACAAAAAACCCCACTCCAAGAGCCCAGAAGAGTTGAGCAGGAGGGTTGCGAGGTCTCCTGGCTGCATGGCTCCAGCCCCCAGGGCTCCCTGCTGCCACCCACACAAAGCACAAGGCCTAGGCTCCAAAACACATGGTTTACATCAGGCCACTGTTCCAGTTCCTGGAGAACTAGAGCCCACTGTTTGACTCAGCAGCCGCTTCTGGGAGAATGAAACATGAAACCCATTTCAGTACCAAGCCTCCTGAAAACTTCCAAGCATAAGGCAGTGAGATGGAGATGGATGGATATAGCACAGACTGTAAATTCAGGTACGGTATGTAGAGCTGTAACCCTTCCACAATAAAATCTTCAATTGTTAAGAGAAAATGGAGGAACATTTAGTGATGAATGTACTTTGTATGTCATAAAAACTTTAATTATTCTCCACTCCCTAGTAAACAAAAAATGGAAAAAGCTGAACATTTGGCAGACCCATTTCAGAAGTGTTTTTAAAACTGGCTGCTTCAAAAGCAGCATTGGGAAGTGACTTAAACCTGCCACTCTAACTACCCCTTTGTCCAGATACTTCTCCTCCCCCTAGATGTCTAATGCTAACACACATCGGTATTACTGTTTTTCTTCCTAGAACTGCTCTTTCTAATTTTCCTTTGGGACTCTGTCCAATGCATCTTTCAAGGTCCTGATATTATTACCTTCCTTAAATTTGAAGTATTTGAAGTTCTTCATCTGGCAAAACTGACTTCATTTCTGATGTATCATCCTCTTTGACTGTATCAGCCAGCGGTACTGCCAAAACAACTGACAATGTAAGGGATTTGTCTTCCCATGCAGGACAGAGCCACAACTCTGATTCCACCTCTTCCTCCAGAGTCCACCAGTCACAGGATGAGACCACAGCAATAAATGTCAATTCTATAATATCTGAGTGAGTTTCAGCTGTATATGCAGGTATCCTTTTAACCTTTGTTTACTGACTTTACGTCTAACCATTTTTGGTTAATAATGGAAGGAGTTAAGGAGGGACTGGACCTCTGTGGTACCCCAGGTTTGACCCAAAGCTCCCTGGTTTCAGTGGGAACCTCTCCTTTATTGTGTCTGTCACTGGAAATTTGGTTTGCAAGAAGGGTGACTCAATGATTCAACAGAAAAACAAGTTCATATCAAAACTGACATTTTTCTTTTACATCATCCATATGACCAAGGGGATTAGCATGAGCTGTCAAAAGGCCTGAAAAAGCCATTGATCCCAACCGATTCCTCCACGCACATGCCTTCAGTCCCTTGCCCTCAGAAAGGACAGAATACTAGTTCTCTCCCGAGATGCACCTGAGGTTTCCCAGTGCTGACTCTGCACCTCCCTGCAGGATTCCCGGCTGTCTCAGCTGGCAGCTCCCGTGATGCTCAAACCCTTCCTTGTGGGCAAGAAACTCACATTCCTTGGCTTCAGTGGATATTCAACTGCAGAAATAGCACAAATATCAACTTACAACTTGTTCAGTTCTTTTTCTGAGATAAATCAGGGCCTAAGGGTTCTTTAGGTGGTGCAGTCTGAATTTAATCTGACTGCAACCATAAACATGAAAAAAGCACAGGATAAAGTTAACTGAACTTATTCTCCTCTAGACAATCCTTGTATAGGCTGTTCTCTAGCCCTAGTCAGAAGCTCAGTGATGGGAAGAAAACCTGCCTGAGACAATCACAATGTGAACCCACACTGAGCACCTCATGCAAGACATCGCCTGGAAAAAAATCCACGCTCCTTCAAAGCCTCTGTCTTTCCATGCTGTGTTCATGACTGTAGCTTCCACATTATTTTCGCCTCCAGTTTGTTCCTGCTTTCATATTCGCATTCCTTATTTATTCAAAAGTGAGGTAAACTCTGTGTTTCTGACAGTCTAAAATGAAGCATACAGTATTTCAAATTCATGTCAGGGAAGTAAACAGCAAACATAACATTGCCGCAAAGCTAACAGACCTACCATTTTGGTTAGTATTCTCTTTAAAATTAGGGTTTTGTGTATATTTGGGGCTTTTATGCATATGTTGCTGTCCAATCAGGGACTGAAAATACACTGTCCATTGAAGAGAAGAGATGGACAGCACAGAAGAGAAATCCGCCACACAGTGCTGAATACTTGGAAGCCACATCTCTCCTGGGACATCCCTAACTTCCACCTGCATGCATGCACGCACCATCCTTTGGCATTTCTCACATCTGCCTCTACAAAGCCTGGAGCCTTTAACTGCATCGGCCCTGGATACACTGCTTAATTGATGTTAAAACAGCCCATTGGTATCACAAGAGGTAACACTTTCCCTAGTGGAGAGAAAGCAGCTTTAAGCCCACTTCACAATGCTCTCTGAGGGCAGAAGAAGGTAGGAGAAGAAACAACCCCCTGAGAGATTCCCGAGGCAGCAGAATCGCCCTGAGCAACTCCATGGCTCCTCACAGCAGACCAGAGGGCACACACACAGGAGTATATCTTCCTGCACGAGCAGGATCCATTTTCACTGGTGCCCACTGCAAACCCATGGGTTTCAATGGGCCCTTCCACTGCAAATCTCGGGAAAGCAAGGCTCCCCTTTGCTCTCTCCATCCCCAGTCTGCTGCTTGTCCCCCAGACAGCTCAAAGGCATGACCATGGGGTTACTGGAAGTGCCCCTTGGAGCCCAAGCAAGATTTTGGCTGCACAAGCCATGATGAGCAGCAACATCTTCATTCTCCTCTAACAAGCTGTCAGTTTTGTCCATGACAACAGCAGAAGGCAGAACAAAAACAACACAAAGCTTGCACCAGGATGGATATTATCCCTCTTGCAAGATATACTGACTACCACGCTGAGAGCTGCCACTTCCGAGCCAGAATTGCTACATGAGTTTCTGTGAGAAAGGACTGACCCCTGGTACAAATGCACATGATCACAGTAAAATTCACCATGGCAGTAGGAAGAAATGCCATCTGCTAGCACTGCTTTATTTATCTGAAATTTCTGACGGTTTCATGAAAACATGGAGTAAAACAAAAGATTTGCTCAGACTCACTTTATCTCAGTGGCTTTTTCATACTCTGTAAAGTTGCCACTGAGAGAAAGATTTCTTTAGAGATTTCCACACAAGGGAACATATGCAGAGCTTTTTTTAATTTGAAGATTAAACTGGTATCTCTCCACCCACAGCTTATGCCCATACAGATGTGAAGGGTGACCCAGCTGTGAAGGATGACAAGCCTGCAGATGCCCTTCTCTCCAGCACTGATAACAGCATGGAGCTTGCACGATGCCACTCGGTCCAGCCCGGACATGGGGCCTTGGTCTGTGAGTCACTGCATTGCAGCCTACCCACATTTATTCTCACCCCTGTAGAGGCGGCTTGCAGGTGAGCCAGCCTATTCCCCTCTAGGTGAGCCTCAAAAGATAGTGAGGTAGTAAAACAAGAGAGAGTGTTGCTTCTTGGCTGTCATGTATCCCCTCCACCAGTGCTCCCCTCCCCATGTCCCAGCAGCCTGAGCCAGCTTTGAAGACGCTTGGCAGGGAACAAAGTCAGAGCCAGAGCATGCATTCCTGTGAGCCAGCCTCTGTCCTGCTTGTTGCAGGTATGGCCACAGATCTCCAAGGAGGAAAACATACCTACTAAAATGGCACTGCTCATTAGGAGATTAAATAAAACACGGCAGTATCTTCAAGCTGTGCACCTGGATTACTTCTTATGAACCTAAATCTTCACTCCGTTGCTCTGCTTTCACATTAGTGAAATCTCGATAAAAACAGTGGCATGTTACAGAGGCAGTCAAGTGAAGAATGGGGCGTTGCTCATTCAAAGGCTGAAGAAAACATTGTGCATGATCATCCTGATGGGAGATATGGACTAGGATTATTGGAAGTCACAGCAGGCAGCACAGTTCTCTTTCTGCACCAGCTTTCATTCCAACCTCACTGAGCAGTGGTTACCCACATCCATAAAGCACAAAGCTTTATATGCTTAGTTCACTTTACATGTGAACTGTATTTTAAATTAAATATTCCTTTTTAATCACCTATTTTCCTTCCAAACTTCACTTACCTCTTCGCTGCTGGGACATTTTATGGCAGATCCTCAAAGCAGGAGACAAATGCTAACCACTTTTATATCGGTTTGGGCATTGCATTGTGGGGGGGGCGGAACTGACAACTTTCAGCCGGCTTCACCTTTACATCGCCACTCTAAAGAGCCTCTTAAAAAAATATTCATCTTGGGCACTCTAATGGCCACCAAATGGATTATATCAGTCATTTAAGGAAACAGTGACAAGTATTAACCAAGCCACAACTAGCCGAAAAGTCTTGGCTTCAACTGCTCTTTAGATAGCTGGGATTTTGAAAATCCCAGAAAAATTGTGATTTCCACACACACATACACAAAAACAAAAAGGAAAAAGAGGATCAGTGAGACATTTCTGAAGCAAAGATTAGCTTTGGATCCAAAGTGTTGGCAATCTGGATGGCGTGGCTCTGCCTTTGGCTCGTTCCTTTATGCATATCACAGACTTTGTCAAATCATCCTCCTTAAGGTCTCTGGATTACTTGCATGTGGAGGGGCTGGTTTCCACCTCTCTCCAAAACCACCTCAATATATCTAAAACTGCTCTCTTACCTTATAAAGTAGCACAGATTTTTTAATTTACTGGAGACATGTTTATGTAGTCTTTCCATTCCATCTGTAGTTGAAGTGCACGTTCAACTTTCCGCTAGAAACTGCCAGAAATGCCTCACACTCACAAAGTCAGAGAGTAGGAATTCAAGTTTCATCATGCAATGAAGGGGGGAAAAAAGCCAAACCTCTCATTTTTTATTTTAACATTGCAAACTTCTCATAAATCAGAAAAGTTTAAGAGATTCCCAAGGTACAGGTTTGCTAAGAACAAAACACTGGCTCAACGTTAGTCTCTGTTCTTTCATTAACAGCTCTCAGAGATTAAGTTTCTTCACAGGGACTGGAAAAAGTACATCCTAAAATAACACAGTCTTTGCTTCTTCCTCTTCATGAAAAATGCAAAGAAAAAACACTAAAACATTATTTATCTACCTGTAATATCAAACTGATCACAATTCATGTCTTGAAATAACACCAGCCCTGACTCTTCTAAATAACTTTATTCTACAATATTTATTGTAAAAGATCTTTCAAAAGGTAAATACAAAGATTCGTACCCTGGAAAGGGAAGCAGGCAGCACACACTGCAAATTTCCCAAAGCTACTAGATAAAAAGCATGCCAAGGAAATGGCCAGAATAGTATTATCACTGATCTTGGGAGCTCTGCATTAGGTTGGGCGCAGATAAGAAATGGATAGGCACAGATCTTCAGTACCGATAAATGACCTTCATTTCATTTTCGAAAAGCAAACCTCTGCAGTCGTACCCAAAGCAATGTCTTCATGCAAAGCCTTGGGCTGTATTACACATCACTCTGTAACGAGTCCTATCATAGCTGAGCAGACACAACTGAGACAAACAGCAGCAGCCGCTTGCAATCACCACATCAGTTTATACATCATGGTCTGTCAACTACTAGCTGGGATGGTCAGCAAAGACTTCACCCAATTAATGCCCTTGGAAAGCAGCTGAGCATATTGAAAAGACGCACTCAGAGCTCTGCAGGTTTGTAAAACACAATCCATGCCATCTTCCTTGGTTTAGCCTAGAGAGAGTAGACCTGAAAACACAAATACCTACAAAGCAACTGATGGATTGGCCTAATCAGAGGTAGAGGCTGGGCTGGCCACTAAATGAAGGACAGATGTTCGCTATTGACCCCTCTCCCTTCCCAGAAGAGAGGGGAAGGGAATAAGGGAAAG
>NW_010390385.1:24998-25306 GCF_000710305.1 Buceros rhinoceros silvestris | reverse complement strand
CCGGCTACCGTCCGGATGGACAACCTCCGCGGCACAAAACACTGCCCAGCTATTCAGAAGCGCAAAATAACCGATTTTTTAAGGCTTGAGGGTGTTCCTGGAGTTGGTAAAAAAATTCCAATTCCCATAAACAATGTGTGGTATCACTAAATGGCAAAGAAAAACGAGGTAGCTGCAGCCTGGGACCCCGCTGTGCATCTCCCAGTCTCTGTTTTCATTCGTAACTAATGGAAGTTGTGGGATTTTATTTATTCCCATAGCACAAGGTACCCGTTACCTTCAGGACCCGAAGGTGGTTGAGTTGCCCT
>NW_010390385.1:14794-24930 GCF_000710305.1 Buceros rhinoceros silvestris | reverse complement strand
TATTCCCATAGCACAAGGTCCCCGTTACCTTCAGGACCCGCAGGTGGTTGAGTTGCCCTGGCACAGGAAGCACTGAGGTGGTGTAATTTGATCCATGGTCATTTAAATGAGTTTAAAAAAAGGCATTTTGGAGTAACTACTCCCATTAAATTTAGCACCGTAGGCTGGGTGCTTGCCGGAGCGCCCCCCAAAGCCCCCAGCTCTGCAGGGAGGGAGGGGATGAAGCACCCGCGGGGCGGAGGAGGGATCTGAGAAACCAAGTGCCCCACTGATTGCCATGAGGAATGAGTTGGCCGCAGGAGAATGGCCAAACAGGGCCATGATCGGCCAAATCCTCGATTCCCGGGACGTCCTCCGAGAAGCCCGGCAGCAGCCGCCGCTGCTTGCACAGGTGTCACCTCGGAGGTGGCTGAACGCGGCTGATTCGAAACAACCGACAGCTGCTGTGGCTGGGGCGGGGCTGGGCCCGAGCGAGGAGTTTTTACTGGAAGGGCTCATTTGGTCCCGTTTCTCCCCAAGCGGCAGAACCCCTCGCAAAGGAAAATTCGGGATGACCATAAATAGGTAAGTGGGTGCTTTTGTGAGCAGTAATGGCTTAAAAATGCCTGTGGAGTTTTTATGAGGAAAACCCACTATGATCATCATGAAAGTCTCTACCTTGCAGACAGACTTAATGGAAATGTATTCTGTGACCCGGGAATGCTATTTTTTTCACTTAAAACTGCTGGTGTGATGCAGAAATATTTAATGGAAATGTGTATAATGGAAACGTGTTGTATACATGGAATTAATTGACTGTTTTGCCTAAATCACACCTTCCTCAGAGCAGCAATCATTAATGAACGGTGCTGGCAAGTTATTTATTATAAAAGGAGATGTTTTCATGTTTTCCCTCCAAATGCTACAGGACCACCAGCATTTAATAGACCTTTTTTCTACAGGGAGCTTTGTAGGGCTGGTAGAAGTCGTATCCTCCAACCATTTAATGGGCAATTCCCTGGAAGGGTCAGCGGTGCTGAGTCACGGGGATACAAAAACGAGCAAAAATGGTCAAAAAGCTGGTTTTAATGAGGATGAAACATCACTTTGCTGCTGTTGCTCTTCCATTTGCAGCATCGAATTTCGTCTTCGGCGACTGGGGGAGAAATCCGGAGAGCAGCCGGTCTCCCATCAACCCTGGTCTGATGGGAGCTGCTGCGACGGAGAGCGGCGGAGGAAAAGCCTGAGGATTTGGCAGTGACCAGACTCCTGTCGAGGTAAAGCTCCTCTTGAAGACAATTCCCATCTCCCCGGCAAATGTACGGCACATGAAACCATTCGGTGAGTGTGTGTGCACACACGTGAGTGTGGGCAACAAATCCCAGCACTGCGGCTCGGATTGGTTTAACTTGGGGCTGGGGCTTGAATAGTAATTCTGGGAAGGAACTGGAAAAGCTGTTTGGTTTTTTTTTTCCCATCCATAACCACTAGCTTGAAGATGCAGCAAAACAGCCTGAGTGAGCACTCGGAGTGATTTGGTCTGTGCTCAGTAAAATAAAGATGCTAAATTAGAAGATCTCATATATAGCAACACAAACAGGCATCCCACTGTTAATGCTCTGTGGACAGGGTGCAGGTTTTTAGCAGGGAGGAAGATGTTCGTTAGCAGATAATTGAGTGTGCTGGTGCCTTCCCGTCTCATTTGCACGGAGCTCCATTTGTCTTTTCCCCAGTTGATTTCCGTCAGTCCCGGCGTAACCCAAACTCTTGTTTACTATGTGGGCAGGTGTCCGCCTTCCTCTCAGATGCCCTGGTTTTGGGTGTCAGCTTGTCCCCCAGCCCTCCTTGCCCAGCAGGCCCAGGAGAAGCCATTAACTACTTTTTTCCTAGCTTGGAAACAAGTGGGAAAGGCACCTGGCCACATTGCGGAGCTCTTGCTGCAGCATGTCCCGTGAGTTCTAGCATCTGGGTCCTCGTGAAGCTCTCCGCTTGCATTTTGGGGTCAGAGATGAATGCATGACAGGGTCAACACGTGCAGAGTATCTCTGGAAGTTTTCCATCCTTGCGGTGGAAGTGTGGAAGAGAGAAATTGCTGCTGAGTAATGGTTTGGCAGGATAACAGCAAGGAGCGCCTGGGGGAAAGAGCTGCAGAAGGCAGCAGGGGTGGGGCAGTGACGGCTCAGGAGCCTGTCTCAGCTCAGCTCTGGCCTTTTCTAGGAGAGAGGGTGGAGAGAAGGTGGCCACAGAAGTGGGGAGTAACTGAAGCAGTGAGTGCTCTGTGTGGAACAATAATATGAGGGGTTTCTGGGGAGGTGGGATTGCAGCAGGCTTATGGGCAGCACTTCCCTGCTTTCCCAGCCTGGGCATGGCGTGGTCTGCTGCCAGGAGAAGGCAACCTCAAGATCCTGAGCACAAAACACAGTCAAAGTCACAGCAGCGTGAAAGTCAGGTGTGACTAGTGCGAGGGACTGGGCATGTTCGCGTCTGGGAAGAAGGCCGTGAGGGGCGGGGGGTGGCTGGCGAGGAGGATTATGTCAATGCAGTGACCACAACTTGTTCTTAGGGGGCTGGATGGTGGGTACGAATATTCTGAGGTGTGGTTATCTGCTAGAGAGTTATAGGCTGTTCAAAAACTGTGGCATGTCGAGAGGTTTTTTAGATGGTTTTAGTAGCCCTGGGATGGGGTAGCTGATGGAGATCTGTGGGTCAAGCTGACTGGGTGAAATCTTTTAGTCTCTACCCAAAACAGGGGAATTTAATCATGCCACTTAAACCTGGGAGCACTTGCTGGACCTCTCAGGTCCCTGGTTACAAAGCTTCCTTAGAAATCTTGAAATACGATGCTTTCCTAATGCAGACACTGTGCACCGACCTCTGGATGATTGAGTATTGACCTCATTTCAATAGACAAAGAGGTGATGAGTGGTGGGAAATCCATCAGCTCAGCTGAGGTCATGGCTCTATCACCGCTGCCTTTGTGCAGGAAAGAGAATGGCATTGACCACTGATGCGTGATTTTGGTACCGTTAAAGGTTGAGTTACCGGAAGCTTTAAATCCCTGTGGATGGAAGTGAAATGGAAATAAAAACTGGGTGGAGGACGAGCACCCTACCGAGTGTCCCCCAGACCTTGAGCTTAACGGCAAAGTGATGGAAACCCTGTTGTGGAAGGGGGATAAATGGTAACGAATGGGCACAGGGTCAGGTTCCTGACATGTGAGAGCCGGTAAAGGGCGGAGGGGATACGTGGCCGGCGGGTTATCATCTCCATGAAGCAAAACCGAACCAGCTGGTGTCTGGGCCTGTGGGTGGTGCAGGGTGACTGGGAGCGCGATGGTCTGTGTCTGGGTTGTAATGGAAAGCGTGGAAGATGGCGAGGAGGGTTTGGATTGATTTATGTAGACAAGGAGTTTCCCTGAGTTGTTTTACGTGGTGAAGGTAACATGAAATCTGTAGTTAAAAACCAGAGCTAAATCCTTTTGCTGGAGGGCATAAATTGATCATCTTCGACATTCTGATCAGGGAGAGCTTCCCCTGCGTGGAGGTGTTTGATGTTGGTCCCCTTGGCTGGTCTTGCTCCTTTAAAGAGGCAGTTGTTGCTGGAGAGAACACGGCTTAATGAACTCGCCTCTACTTCACCTTTTTCTTCTGTTTACATCGTGTCTCAGCAGTTGAATTCCTCTGGATTGCTTCCAAAACAAGACAAAATGCAAAGCTGATTGCTCAGCTCATGGGAATTGGATCTGAAATCCAATAAAACTCGTGAAGCATCTGAGAAGTTTCTGTGGTTTAGGTTTTTACCGGGGGAGATGGTTGGATTTATATGGAGGAAAATAATTGTAACCAAATTCCCCCAACTTCTGTTGAATTTCATCCCTGCGCAAGTTTTTAGAGCAAGGCTGAAAGTCCCTTGCCCCAGGGGAAGGGGCAGGGGGAGCCTTTAATAGCGGAGTTAACCCAGTTTTATCTACAGAAGGTTAAATGTTCTGCTCTGAGGTGAGATACAGGCAGGGTGAGATGTCAGTACCTGTCAGCGAAATGCACTAGTGGGTTCTGGCGTAAGAATGGAGAAGGATGGTTGATCTTTAATCGATGTTTTTTGTAAGAAAGACTTCTGCTGAGCACTTGACAGCTCCTTGCAGCCATCTTCATCACCCCCTATTGGGATCTCGCTCGCTTTTGTCTGTGCTGTGTCGCTTGGCTGTTCTGGATGAGTTTTGCTATAGAACCATAGACTGGTTTGGGCTGGAGGGACCTTTGAAAGTCACCCAGCCCAACCCCCTGCAGGGAGCAGGGACATCTGCCCCCAGAGCAGGGGGCTCAGAGCCCCAAGGGCCAACCTGACCTGCCATGGGGCCAACGATGGGGCTGCTGCCACCTCTCGGGGCAGCCTGGGCCAGGGGCTCACCCCCCCCAGGGTCAAACATTTCTTCCTCCTCCCATCACTGCTGGGGCTCCTCTGGCCCCGCTGCAGCAGCTCCGTGTCTCTGCGGGGCTGAGGAGCCCCGAGCTGGCCCCAGCCCTGCAGGGGGGTCTCCCCAGAGCAGAGCGCAGCAGAGGGGCAGCATACCCTCCCTCCAGCTGCTGCCCACGCTGCTGGGGATGAGCCCAGCACACGGGGGGCTGCTGGGCTGCCAGCGCCCCCTGCCTGTGCTGTGTGGGAAGCGGACTCTGGAGTCCTGCCCAGAAGAGCTTATCCTGAAGGAATACGTGATCTTGTGGCAGGAAAAGTTGGTTTTGTTTGAGTGTCTGTTACCCAGGTCATCTGCACCTTGGGCAGCTGGAAAGCCTCTTGCTCTGGCCCTGCTCGGCCCTTCACCAGGCACAGCTGGGGCTTTTCAGGTGATTCGTCTTAGCCTGAGTTTGTTTTGCAGCACAGCAAACGTTAAAGCTTGGAGCCTGTTGCCAGGTGGTCTCTGTGCCCAAGCAGCTCAGATGAAGGCACTTGTATGTCTGGTGGCTTTTCTCCTTGGGAAAGGGGAGAAACAGGACTTCATGCCAAACCTCAGAGTCGTCTTTTGATTCTTCTCAGGGCCTGACACCCGTGGAAAAGGGAAGGTGCCTGAAGGGTGGAGCTTTGTGTTGTTAACGTTCTCTGGGAGAAGGGCACCTGCAGGTAGAAAAAGAGCTGGAGACCTCAGGGTGAGTCAAGGATCTGTGTGGGGCAACAGATCTACAGATGAGAAATCGTTTCTGGGTCATCTGCAAAACTTCTCATGTTTAGGCCCTTTTGTTGCTGTTTGAGGAGCTGCCAGAACATATCTGCCATATGCTCCTTGTGGCAAAGTAGTGAAAATCTGTGTGTGAACACCAGTTTGGTCTCCTATTTCTAGTAACCTGCTGCCTCTCCCAGAGCAGATGCCATCTGCTCCAATATAAAAATGGGCTCTCTTGAAAAATCATGTAGACAAGCTTGAAATAGCTGCGCTATTTGTGCCACGAAAGAATAAATTCATTGGTGAGCTGAAATAAATGTTCCTGAAATAGAGCTGAGAGCAGAGCTGTGGCAGAGCTGTATCAAGGCAGCAGTTCTGGCCAAGGCAGGCGGCAGCTGGAAGGGAAGATGTGCTGTTTGCTCTGGAGGGGGTCCCAGAGTGGAGAAGGGGAGTGAGAATTGCATTGCTCTTGCCGCAGCCACCCATCTGGTGTGTCAGGCCTTTGCCCAGTCCTGTACTGGGGTGTGTGTGCTTGTCCCCTCCTCAGCTCAGACCTTTAGTGCTGCACCATGAACCCTTGTACCTTCCAGCACAGGGCAGTCTCTGCTGCGAGTGGGCTGAGTTCATGTTCCTAACCAGCGGTGAAGGATGGGTATTTTCATAGTGGTCGGAGCTGAAGTGACCCTGATTTCAGAGTCCACCCATCATCTGGCTCCAGTGGCAGCAGTTCTGTGTGTGCTGCTCTTGAAGGAAGGCTCCTTGTTGCAGCAGGGTTGTGGCAGAGGTGTGGTTTGTAGTGGGGGAAAGGCTTGACGTCTTCCAGTGTGCTGCTTTTCCAGTCCTGAGGAACAAGGGGAGCGCCAAGACAGCGCTTTTACAGACCTGACGTTTGAAGTCATTAAGAGTCAATTAGCTTCCTATTGAAATCACTTTATCCTATTTTTTGCCCCAGACTGGTTTTTGGAAATTATCTCATTTCCCTGAGAGGGGGAAATCCTCTCATGGGAAAGGCTTCTCCAGAAATGGTGAGTTTCAAGATTCAGCAACAACAGCTTCAGATGACTTTTTTTTTTTCCTTCCAAAGACTGGAGGAAAATGCAAAGACAGAGATGAACAAATCCCAGCTCAGCTGCTACAGACCCGTGGCTTTTGTGTGGTGGTACCATGCTAGTGTACGACGTGGAGGAGGTGTTGGTGTGGAGTAGGGATGTCTGAGTTGGCTTCATAGGTGATTTCGCTGCTGACGCGTGCAAGAACCTGGCCCACAAACCAGGATGGCTGATGGGGACAGTAGGTGACCTGCCTGGGGTTTAGCTGCAGGTCCCCAGACCACCCTACCAGCTTTTGTCCCTGATTTTGAGCCAGACTCAGGGTGGGTGGACATCTCCAAGGTGAGGAATCCACTCGAGTGCTGCAGGATTGGGAACCACCTGTGTTCGGGTGGTCGAGATTACTGCTGCATGGTGGGTGCTGGTCCCCTTTACTGCTGGGATTTTCCCTGCAGGCTTGAAATTTTTATCGGTTGTTTATAGTCTTTATTCCAAAATCTCCACAAAGCATCAAATGGGCGGCTTTGGTTGTTCCTGAGTGTCCTGTGGCACCTAATGGGAGATCTTGGCTGTTGAGCCTGTTCAGACGAGGAACCGCGGCGATGGCTACTGGAGCAAAGGCTTTTAACGGTAGGGAAATGCAGTTCTGTTGCGATGGCTTGGGACAAAGTCTGTTTGTCTCACTCTAGGAAACCAGGACGAAACATTTCAGTCTGAGAGCTTTTGGGGTGAAAGGTTTTAAAAATAATTTCAGTGTGTTTCTCTGAAATATTTGGAGTTGTGTTCAAATTGTCTGTTTAGAACTTGGCTCATCTTTCCAAATCACGAGTCTCAGGATGCTTCAGTAGAAGGAAGATAATTTTCTTCCCAGGCTTGTTGATCTGAGTCCTTGAGTCTCCATCATGAGAACAAGACTTGAACAGCTCATGGGACTCAAACAGATGAGCCAGGGCTGTTACAGTAACACTGCAGCTTCCTCTTGCGTCCCAAAGGTGCCCGAAAGAGCCCTGGAAAAGTGTCTCCATTAGAGGAAAAAGTCTGTTCTGCTGTCCTGAAAGAAGAAGATGGGTGAACCGGGAGGATTATAATAGGAAGGAATAACTTTTGATGGGGAGAACTCCATAAAAATCAGAAATGTCACTGAAGACAAAGCTTGAGGCTGGTAATTTCAGACCAGGCTGAGGTGTGAGTAACTAACACAGGGAATGTCATTTTGGGTTGTGATGGGATTTGGTCAAAACTGGAGCTTGATATTTTCTTAGAATAAATCCTGTAACTATGTCCCAGTTACAAGAGGAATTGCTCAGCCCCACAAAACGTGGAAGTTTAAGCAATTACCAGTTTCCCGGCACAAAATCAAGACTCAGTTTAAAATCAGATTTTTGCCTTTTGAGTATGAGCAGTATCAGAAAAGCGAGTACGAGGGACTGAGGGGAACCCGGTGTCAGTGCTGTTGTTTTCCCTGCGGGGGGAGTTAAAAGCAAGCAGGCAGAGTAGATTGGGGAGGTGAAATTTCCATTCTCTACAATACCGAGATGCAGCTTCTCACAGCTTGTCCTGTGCAGAGCTGTAGATGTGGGGTACCCCCCTCCCATCCTTGGGGAGGTGTTGCTCTGTCGGAGAGGCAAAAGCTGTTTTGGGTTGTAGGATCCAGCATCTCCACTGCATGGTGCAAGGCGCCGTCAGCAGGGCTGTTCTACCAGTTTCCACCGTGGCGAGGAAGCCAGCGTTGAGTTATTTTCAGCAGAGCAGGAGGTCTAGAGACAATTACAATTAACAGGAGCATACTAATGCTATAATAAAGGTTAGATTGGGGTCTTAGGAGGTTAAGGGGGAGGGAGTTCCCTTCTGAGAAAAGCAAGGAGGGGAGAAAAAGTTCCGAAAACAGTTTTGTTAGTGTTTTTTTCCAGAGGATTCCTTCTGAAATTGTGGCCTGGGTGCAAACACCCCTGTACCCTGCCATGGTGAGGTGCTGGGGAGGAGGCTTCTTTCCTTCTAGCTTATCTGCAGCTCCCTGCGTTATGGGTTCCCCCATTTTGCTGATCTGGGAGACCACCAGATCTGGTTCAGGTTCCAAAGAACACTCCACCTGTAGGAAGTTTGGGGTAGTTTTGTGAAGCCAAGTTTAGGCCCCAGGCAAGGGCTTACTGTGGTTCTGGAGTAGTGACATCTGCTGCGTGACACGGTGACATCTCAGGTGTGACAAGTTTCCCTTTCCTTGCGTGGTGCTGCAGAATTATGGTCCAGCACGGAGATGTTTGGAAGAAGTCGAAGCAGCAGGCGCCGGAGCTGTTGAGTCCAGTGTCTGAAGGTGGAGATGGGGTTGGTGGTGTGCAAGGTCAGCGCTGGCTGGATGCTGAAATCGGTCCTTTGCCATCACCCAGCCCTGGAACACCCTTTTCTTGATGGGCAGCGAGTCCCTCCAGCACTTTTTGGGCTGCTCTGCTAGATGGTGCTGTTGCCCTGGTTTCTGAGAGGAGTTTGTGAGCATCCTCAGCAGATGGTCCTCAGCGGAGAATTAGTGCTTATTCAATTAATGTCCACTGTGTCAGCCAGAGCCTGTGGAAAATACGCTGCGCTCTGGAAACTGCAGAGAGCTGCTTGGAGCTCGCCTGCTGCCAAACCACCTTCCTCACCAGCCAAGAGGGTGCTCCAAGAGGGGCCAAATCTCCTCCTGAAGCTGGACTGGGAAGCTCTACTGATGTGAGTGTATGGTCTCGTGTGGTTCAAAAAAACAATTCATGCCACTGTACAAGCAGCATCCTTAATCTCCTGGTATTAAAGGAATAAGGGAAAGAAAACTCTGTGGGGATGTCAGGAGATTAGGACAAGAAGCAACCAACGTGGTGCAGCTGTTAAAGTCTTATCTTGATTCAGCAGTAAGCTGGGAGATCTGAGGGAAAACTGCTCTTACATTTTATCATGTCAAAGGGGCCCTGATTTAGTTCTCTGCAAACCTGGAGGAACCTCACTGTGCTCAGTTCTCATGTTTAATATTCATAGGAGCCTTTTCTTTGAGGAATATCCCCAAATCCTTCTTGGGCTGTACGGGCGGTGCCGGGGGAAGGCGCTCCTCGCTTGGACAGGAAAGCCTGATAACAAATATGCTTCAGGGCAGCAAAATCTGCTTGGACTGAGGGAGCCACTGGAAAAATGCTGAAATGTTTAGGACAGGCAAAAAGATGAAGCAGTATTAGGATTAGAGCTACTTAACATCTGTAAACCCAGCTTTGACATGCATGGTGTGGGCTGCAGCTTTGTGGGGCTCAGACCAGCTGGGAGTGAGTTCTTCTGAGCACAAGCCTGGGATGGGATGGAGGGAGAGATGGATGGATGAATGTGGCCTTTTGTCTCTCCTGGTGGGTGAAGCCCTCCTCACCCAGCTCATTAAATATTAATTGTTGCGGAGTGAGTTCTTCTGAGCACAAGCCTGGGATGGGATGGAGGGAGAGATGGATGGATGGATGGATGTGGCCTTTTGTCTCTCCTGGTGAAGCCCTTCCACCTCACCCAGCTCATTAAATATTAATTGTTGCGGTGTTGAACCCCGCTCCCGCACCTCCCAGCTGGCTGACCTGCCTGTGGAGCTGTAGCGCTGCTGGCTGCCCTGATAAATATTCAATGACCGCACAGAGCGGAGGAGGTCGGCCATGCAGTGGCTGAGGGTGTCAGGCCAGAGCACTCTGGGCGGTTCTGGGGTCCAGGCAGCACCTGAGCTGGGTTCCGCCTGCACAGGAGGCCAGATGCCCAAGGCCTCAGATGAAAACCCAAGCAACGATTTTCTTGTGCTCTCCACCCGAAGTTGCAGATCCACAAAAATGCTGGGAGGGTGGAACCCTCTGCTGGGAGGAGAGGGCAGAGAGCTGGGGGGGTTCAGCCTGGAGCAGAGGAGGCTGCAGGGAGAGCTGAGTGCAGCCTGTCAGTGCCCAGGCTGCCCCGAGAGGGGGCAGGAG